>NC_135561.1:8863731-8866231 GCF_964340395.1 Glandiceps talaboti
CCTGCCGTTGCCATTGACAACCATTATGTTCGGTCGTCCGATGAATTTCCTTCGTAGTAAACCAATAGCCCTTTTACGGCAACGTTGGTTCACTTTCCCTCTTTTTGTTACGTCAGCTGAAAAAAAAGGTTCTGGCTTGCGAGACGGTTTGTAAAGATTAGTCATATAAAAACAATCCGTCTGAAAGTAGGGAAATAATTGCTGAAAGAGATATTTGGAGGAGAAAGAAAGAGGTCACAAGACAAACTAGAAAAGTTGAGTTAATTCACTGTATTATAAATTGGGGGAGGGGAGGGGGGATGAAGAGATAGAGGTCATTGCACTTTTAATAACTTGGTTTACTTCACTCTGAGTATGAATTGTGATTAAGGTAGCTGTTGCAGAAGGTAATTCTCTGTCTGCCGTCCGTCTGTCTGTCTGTCTGTCTGTCTGTCTGTCTGTCTGTCTGTCTGTCTGTTCGTTTCTAAATTCCCCTCCGCACACACAAACACACATACTTAGCGCCCCCCTCTCTCTCTCTCTCTCTCTCTCTCTCTCTCTCTCTCTCTCTCTCTCTCTCTCTCTCTCTCTCTCTCTCTCTCTCTCTCTCTCTCTCTCTCTCTCTCTCTCTCTCTCTCTCTTGTCTGTACATGGTAGTAGCATTGCCCTCGATGCCACTGGGTAAAGTGATACGTTATATATACTAGTAACTAAATTATATGTCAGTTTTAGCAGAGTACGGACCTCATTACTTATCAAGTACAATGCTCGTCTAGTGGCTGTCAGACATGGGTGACGTAGGTCATGAAATGAGTCTTTGCCTATCCAAATTAGAACGACCTAACCCAGATTGCAACCATCCAAACCAATTATTAACTATACCTCCATTGATCTAGTCTAACAGTCACTATACATTGTGCATTTCACCAACATGAAAATAGACACTCCCGATCAGCGGCGATTCTAGTCTTAATCTGCAAGACTACCACCCGTACTTTAATACAATTTTTATAGAAACCGTCCAGAAACATGTTGATTGCATATTGATATAAATATAAATACGTGAAAGGTAAACAGACTAGACATTTGCTATTTGATCAATTGATTCTGGTTATTCATAGCATAATTGTTTCGATTACGTTATAACTTTGGAACATTTTCAAACTGATGTTCATTTGGAAATGTAGCTAAGACTGTTCCCCCATATTCCCTTATATCTCAGCTCCCTAAACAAATACTAAAGATCAATATTTCTCGATGCGATGTTTAAATAAATACCAAGGTACCTAAAAGACATTATTTTTCTCAGTAAACATTATGCACAACTTTCCCTAATCTTGCGACACACCGTCTGTACGTATTCCAATATCCGAGGTTGCTCCAGAAATGCAGTCACGGTCCTTCGAGGTTAAAGATTTTAAGAAGACATTTGATGTATTTTCAGACTGTTTCTTGTGCTATCTATCGATGAAATATTTGTAATATAACTATATTCAACTGTGCGAAGAGTGTTCTCATCGTCCTTTAACTCCCCCACACAGTTGTGATAATGAGCTAGATTGTGATGTCATGGTGTTCAGGAGTATTTTTAGTCTGGGTGCCAACATGGTTTCTAACTACACCCACGTCTGGTCAAAGTCCCACAATCAGCACAAAATGTTGTTCATCCAATCAATGAACCCCAACTGTTATAGTGACGTAGTGTATAAGTAGCATCCTGAGCTGACAAATATACCATATTTGGACATTACATAACTGCACCAATAAACACCAACTTTATGAGGGACTGTTATTGCTTAGAATTTTGTGATTGATTAACAAAGACGTGATGTTAATGACTGTGTCGGTGGCTGAGGATGAATTTTGAATTACATCTCATGCATCTCAGGACTTCTAGAGTCATGACTTTGACTATACTGTGCACGTGAGTGGAGGTGTAAACGGTAACGATAATATACAAACAAACTTGCCAAAACCTTCACTTATCACAGAGGGCAAAATATGTGTGTTATCTGTAAATATATTTGATGTCAGCTGATCAAACGATAGAACAAAGTGATACAGTCTGTGACTCAAACTTTGATACCCATGGTCCTGTCTGTATTATCAGGCCGTTTACTGGGCGTTATCGATATAAAGTGGTCAGAGGTTCTTCTAACCGAACAATGGTTGACATCTCCGAACTTCTAAAGATAAAAATAACAATACCCCAGCTAGCTGCTACTGCGTTTGAGAATGTCTTTTAGTTTGCCCCCATATCTATCAATTGTAAACTATCGAGATTGTGCTTTTGTTTTGTATGGTCTTTTCTAGTTGTTTACTGGTGCTCTGTCTTTAGAAGGGGAGGGGGAGGGGGGTAGTCATGAGAGTAAATCTTGAATAAACATACACTCCCTCTCATTCTTGTAGCTTAACTCAGCACATGTACGTACTCGGTCATTTACGCCTATATTCGATTGGTTTGTTGTCCTCGAATTCAAGACTAATTACTGCAAGTCCTTGGATCTGAACAATAACATTC
>NC_135561.1:8868731-8906231 GCF_964340395.1 Glandiceps talaboti
GTTCCCACACTCTCCTATGTATGGAAATAGATAAAAGCATTCCGACGTTGCAATGATTGATGTATATTCTTAGTTGATTGTTTATGAAATGTAGAGCAAGTACTCATGGTATAGTCTTCCCACTTATTCAGAAAAGACCTTAATTTGAATACGTTGATTACTTCATTTTCTCAATTATTGAAGTCTTTTCCCAATCGTCCATTCTTTCTCAGTACATCACATACCTTTACTAGCGTGTTCAAAAAGCATCACTTGAAAGTCGACATTTTAACTTTCTGTTTTTGTGTGTGTTTTTCCTTCTTCTTCCTTTCTTCAATCTAATAAGAATATGTCTGAGAACCGTTTTAACAAAAAATGCCTGAATTTGTGTGTTCAATACTCGATGAAGATGTTGCTCGACCACGCACACCCAAGCCGAGGTGGCGGATGAAATTTGTTATACCGCCCTCTATCAAATATGTTATTAATTACTTTGTTTGTTTTTAATTCCCCTGTGATGAATCCATCGATAATCACTATCGTGTCAACTGATGGGTCTGAACAATTAAAATTGAACAATATTAAGAACACTTTTGTCTCGACTCTTCATTCCTTATTTTCAGCATTGAATGGCTCACAACTAAGCTTTGCTTTCCCATTTCAAATGTTTCTTTTGACAAATGTGTGTTGGTATTTTTGTTTCATGTTGAAATATATAATTTTAACAATAAAAGCATGCATGTTGAATCACGTCTACATTCAAGATGTAGCTGAGTTACAGATCAGTGGATTAGACAGATGACTGACGGTTGAACATTTCTAAAAATGAACAAACTTTTCCAAAATTTGTAGAACAAAAAACAGAGAACGTTGATAATGGAAAAAAAATGATATTTTATACCAATGAAGTGGATGTGAGGCGAGGGATGGGGTGCACAGGGATAGGGGTGGGTTGAGGGATGGGGTGTACAGGGGTAGGGGTGGGTTGAGGGTGGATGGGTTTGAGGGTTGGGCCAAGTACTGTAATAAGAATTAGGAGATCGATAAAGTGGGTGTGAGGGATGGGGTGGGCAGGGGTTGGGATGGGTTGAGTTATGGGGTGAGCAGGGGTTGGGATGGGTTGAGGGATGGGGTGGGCAGGGGTTGGGATGGGTTGAGGGATGGGGTGGGTTGAGTTATGGGGTGAGGGATGGGGTTGGGGTGGGTTGAGGGTTGGAGTTAGCTGAGGATTGGGGAGGGAGGGAAGTGGGTGGGGGTCAAGAACTTTAATAAAGAATTAGGAGACAGCAAAGCAGCATATTTAATATCTATTAAAATTTTTATTCATTTAAAATTTATCAAAATATATTTCTCTTGATTATTAATTTGTGGAATCTGATTAAAGAAATTAAAGCAGTTCGTCCTGTAATAGTGACATAGATCTCAAGAGCTTACTGCAGCTATTGCTTTCATTTATTAAAACATTCAATAAAACTGAGCTAAGTACATTTATATAAACTAAAATTGAAAATACATCAAAGCTACTGGATTGCACTAGAGATATAATACTTGGTGCCGTAATTGGAATTCAGTTTGTAAAGTGCAAAAAAAAAAGTGTTCTGTGCATCAAAGTACTGAATAATAACAATAATAATGATGATAATGTCAAATATTTCTAACATTACAAATAAAATAATAATATAATAACTATTACTATAAATATAAAATAATATATCAAGTTTTCCAAAATGAGTTCAGTGAACTTTATAAAACTTGTCAATACATAATGAGTAGAACTGTCTTTGTGAGCCTCTTGTAACACAACAACTTAAAAACACATAAATACTGAATCCATTCTTTTGCCTTATCTTACTGAGTACCTGGAACTAGCCTTACATATGTTGCCTACAATTCCCAATTGAGTTTTATTGCCAATTTCTAGAACCACTTTGAAGAGTGAAAATTATCCCGTACGTCCAAGAACTGTCTACATGTGTAGACAAATCCTCAAAGTTCAATCTCCAATTGTATGTATGTATGTATGTATGTATGTATGTATGTATGTATGTGTGTGTGTGTGTGTGTGTGTGTGTATGTATGTATGTATGTATGTATGTATGTATGTATGTATGTATGTATGTATGTATGTACGTACGTATGTACATTTCTAGAATTTGACAAATTTAGCCTATCAATAAAATTCAATAGAGATAGAGGCACATTAAAACTGCTTACTTCAGTTTCAATCTTCTACAACTATAAAACATTCATTCCTACAATACAACTTTTCTGATTCCAATCTGTATTCACAAACAATTTTGTTCACAATTTTTCGGCAATCAACTCAACTTGGGGTTTGAAGGTATTCACTCCAATACCCCCTAGGCTACCCAAAACTATTGATACAATTTACAATAATAAAGCTAAATTATTCATTTGAATAATTGACCACAATCAATGTGGTATTTTCAAAGCTTAAATTGGAATGTGAAAATTATCGTCAAATGCTCACTGACCCTTCAGCTTCATATACACAGGTTGTAATATACCATATTTATCGGAAGTTAGAAATCTGAGTGGAATTTTGAAAGCATTTTGATATAATAGGTAACTTTAGCTGATACGGTAACAAAATCTAATAATAGTTTGAATATGCATGATTTTCCATATTTACATAAATCATTATCTGTATAGAACTTTTGTTTATTCAGTTCCCATGACAACAAGTCCCTGCCTTTACCATGACAACAATTTCACCTCTTCATCACTGCTATCACTATGACAATAGATTAACCCATGCTAAATCTTTCGATTCCCTTTTGATATATGATAAAACAATCTTAGCAAATTTAGTTTAAAAAATTTGTTTTTCATTTAAGGTTATAATTAATGTCATGGAATTTCTCTAGAACAAACTGGAGGTTGAAGTTTGCAATTACCATCATATCTTTGATCAACTTTTATCAACATTAAACTAATATTTGGTTTCCATGGAAACAATATAGAATTGCCCAAAAAACTGAAATTTAGTAGAACAACAATTAGCGGTACTAACTTTAATAATATTTCTACTTTTTGACTAAAACCTTTAATTTTACTTCTCAACTTATATACAAATGATATCACAAATTTGTAATTTTTAGAATTAAGTGTGTTTTTTTTGTAAAAAAAAATGGCAGCACGTCTTGGAGTAATCCGACAAATAGTAAAGCTAAACATACTGAAAATATGTGCAACAAATAAGAAAAAAGCAACCAGCTAATAAATACATAACTTTTAAATAAATGCTAAAAAAACTACCATTGTAAAATGGTATCAGTGTTTATCTACATAGCTACTATCAGTATGGACATATTTGCACTTTTTGATTCTTTTTTCTTCAAAATTTTATAAGATGTTATAATTTGTCAAACAATATAAATTTATTTGTGTGCATGATTAAAAAAATTAAATCACAACGATTCATTTTTTTTTTTTTGCAAAAAAATTTGGAATGCCAAAATAATGCATGGATATTTGAAACCTCAGATCAGTGGTCTGAGCTGAAACTAAACTCTATGGAGGCAGTAAAGGAAGAAGTACTGTTTGCCATATCATTATCAAAATCAATATTTCATTAAAAATCTCATTACCATACATACCATCTTTTCTTGAGGTAATACTTTCATAGAAATCAATATTTGTGTCAAAAATCATCTTTCGGGAAATATCTGAACTGAAGTGATCACCCTTTTCTGACAGTGGTATTGCATCAAAAAATGGTCTCCTGACAAAAAACAAAACTGTGATGACATCACTCAGAACTGTGATGACATCATTCAAAAGTGTGATGACATCACTCAAAACTGTGATGACATCATTCAAAAGTGTGATAACATCATTTAAATATTTATATTCTTTTCAAAGGAGGTCAGATGTAAAGGTCAAATATTTCATGAATGTATGAAAACATTGCTATTCTTCATTCATAACAAAATCATTTTACATTTCTGTGACGGTTATCGCTAGAAAACTTCAAACCATTTTCTGTGAATGACTAATTTTTGCAAACAGACATATAAACCTGAATATGAAGTTAGAACTCTTCACTTACGTTAAATAAATACTTGAAGACAGTGACCATGTGAAAATAAGACAAAAAAAGTTTAGGAATGTGACTAAATTTCTGTGACACCCTGTAAATTGATCAGCACTATCTCAGCTGCACTCAGCTGCCACTAGGGGGCGCCTGTCACAGCAGGGCCAGCTACACTCTTTGGAAAGAGCGAGAAAACCAATGTCAATATCTACACAGTTCTTTCGTTGTGTGTCAGACTATGGCGTCGAAGATCGCAGTTACGACGGAACACTTTGCCACAGTGCTCGCAGTTGTACGGTTTGATATCGGTGTGTGTCAGAAGGTGAGTTTTCAAGTTGCTGCGTTGATTGAAAGTACGGCCGCATGTCGGACATTTGTGAGGGGATTCCTGCATATGAAGCGTCTTGTGGACTGCCAAGGTACGAGATTGACAAAAACCTTTACCGCACTCTTGACACTTGAAGGGTTTTTCCTTGGAATGGATGTACCTGAAAAGAAGCAGAAGATACAAATTATTAATTATTTTCAAGAAATTTCATTTTTTTTTAATGGTCTGAACTTTTTGGCTATTACTGTGTGTAGAGGGAGGTGACATATGTTGGTGGTATCCATGGGGGTGGGGGTGGGGGTAGTTTTGGGGGTAGTTCTCACCAGCTTTGAACTGTAAGTAATGACAGGTTTTCCATTTCTTGATCTAAAAGTCCAAATTTATGTACATCATGATTTGTTTTTTTTGTCGTTAGAGGAACTTTTTTATTCAAATTCACTTTATTTGAAAATGCTATTATTTTACAAGTATATTTTGATACAATTCTATTCAGCACAATAATTTTAATGATTTTAGTCTAAAATATTGTTGAAATTTAAAAAAAAATGAAAAACGAAAAAAATTTCATCTCAGTAAAAACATCAACTTCTTGACAGAATAACTGTTGTATGTAGAGATGCTACAGGTGGAATATGTCTGTATGGAATCTCTGTGATATGAAACACTTTATTGTCTGATAAAACCCAGTCTATACAGATAGACCCGATAACTATGTTGACCAGGATTTCCTAAACCTCACTGTGGCATGTACTAGAAAAAATGTAACACGAACTCTACCATGGTGACGATGCCCAAACTGACAGAGATGACAATAGCCTCATGATACTGACCAATCAGAGGGCATCAACAGAACTACTATTCTGACATAACAGTGATAATAATCGACACTTCACACTCTGTATTTCCGGTGCTTATCATTTTTTTACAGATAACTTTGATAACATCAGTCATCTCCTTTTACTGTGTCTATACTTTGTGTAATCTTTCAAGTATCCAGCACATAAAAGACTTCACTTAGATAGTGCACTGACTGGCAGCTTTATCTCAATTCTTTATCAGCTTCTTAAGAAAATTGCTAAGCTACGCCATGAACTAAGTACAAGAGCAATGGAATTTCACTGTAACATCAGCAGTTTTGGTCTCTCCCCTGGACCGTTACATTTTGAGATTTATCGACACCCTCAATGCAAAGTTTTTCTTGATTCCTACCAACTACAGAATGGCAGTAACAATATTTATGTATTATTGAACTAATGGGGTACAGTCTGTAACTTGAACAAAATCATAAAGTTACAGACTGTGCCCCTTTAACTCCACAAATACTGACAAACATGATGATCAACAGTACATAAATTCAGACCCAAATGTTTCTCCTTTGTATGAAAATACGTATCATGTTCAGGATTGCTCAGTTTATGATTCAAAATTCAACAGTTACAGAAACCAGGAATGTTCTATTTCCTATATATACAACAAATTATGTTGATAAATTTTTGAAATATTTTTGCCTCATGTACGTCCTGATGCTAGCCTTCTCATTTTGTGACTCATTACTTTTCAAGTAGTAAAAATAAATGATTGAAAGTAAAAACAAAAACTACCATATCAAAGCTCGGTTTATACGGCTATTTTTTAGCTATGACAACTAATGAACAATATTGAATGGTGTTATTCTCAAACTAAACTTTTATTTAGCGTTTATAATCAAGAAATTTTCAAAACTGCACCTGTTCACCCAGCTGTTTTATTATCAAGTGATAATCCACTTTTTGTTCTTTATCAAAATGTTGATGATTTTTGAATGTTTGACGTTAGTGTATAAGTTGAAACCTTTCAATGTTTTTCATGTCTTTGCCATTTTACAGATGCAATGAGCCATAACATACTGGCTGTTTACTGTCATTGGTTTGAGAGTTTTTTTGTGTGGAACATTTCAACAAATTGAACAATTTGTTTCCTTCCTCTAAACAATGTAGAATTCCTTCCATGTTTGCTTGAATGTTGATAGTGGTACCAGATTTAGTACGTAGCAAGGCCAGCTACTTCAAAGCATGTCAGTGTATGACTAACTGTCGTTGTATGGTCATTATATGATATGAACCTCCTAAAATACACCTAAATTTTGTGGAGAAAATTTTCTTTACAACCAAAATTTTGCTTTTTCAAATCAAAATTTTGGCGGGAAATGATAGCTTTAGACTATTTCTTTTATTTCTATCTAAAATGTACTCAATTTGTGGGAAAAATTGAAAGACGAACAATAATATTTATTCAAAATTTGACAGTAAAAATTGTTAATTAAGCCAAACTTTTGGCCTTGATTCATAACTTAGGACTTTTTCTTTTATTTCAATCTAAAACAAATTTGATCTGTCACAAGAATGACTGAAAAGCATGAATTTTTATCCAAAATTTTGCAGGAAAAAAAGGTCTTTTAAACCAAAATTTTGACACTGCTTCATAGCTTAGAACTTATTCTTTTATTTAAATCTAAAATTGACTCAATCTATGGCTAAAAGTGACTGAAAAACAGCAATTTTTATTCACAATGATATGAGATCAAGATTTTTGAAATTTGTGAGATTTTACAGAAGCTGTAAGTGGGTGGAAGAGGGTTGGGTCTTTCTATTAGTTTTATGGATAATGTCAACTACGAAATAAGATAATGTAGGAGATAAATCTTATGGATAGGCTTGGAGAGACATGTTTATTTGTTTATCAAGTAGCTTATCATTCCTCCAATCAGTTGATCCACTTTGCCACTATCACAGAACTGTCAATCAAATGCAGCAAGTGTCAATACTCAAATCTGGTCATCTTTTTCAAGTTCTTCAGATAGTTGCGGTGTGTTCAAGAGGTCACCTTTGACCCAGAGGGATGACAGGCTCGTTTCTTTTTTTTTTGTAATGATATCAAAACAGGCAAATATCATACATGGGTATAGACGTTCTGTGGCATTGAACTGCCTGACTCAGGTCACTTTAAGGAGGGTAATGATTTCACCCTCTTTGCTCTCCAGTAATAAATTTAAATTTGAGGACATGAATATCACTTGATGTCTTACCGCACACAGACAAAAGTCATGGCCTTACGGAAATTTGAACAAACTTTTAATTCTGAAGGATTTCTTTATGAGATGTGTTGACAGACTCAAGACATCTCTGTATTATCAACTTCACTATTTCCTAATGTTTGTAATTATTCATGAAATCTTTCATCTATTCGTAAAATATTTATATTTATATAATACTTGCAGTGACTAGAATGAGTAGTAACTATGGTGATGATGTGAAATATTATATTTTATTTTTTCATCTGAGTGACTTAAAAAAAACTTTTAAAAAATATGCATCTGTTTATTTATTATTTCTCAATGACCTGTACTTTATTTAAAGTTTTACAACAACTTCAGTAAAAGAAGTAAATCTTGTGAAAAAGACAGCTTTTTTAAAAATACTTTTTAGTTTGATTTGTTCCATGCTTGCTATCACATTGCTGTGCTGAACTCAGTCAAGGCTTATAGTAGCATCATCCAGGTCTGGTAACACATAGCACCTGCAGGGAAGGGTTTCTGGTATAACTCTGTGAATTCCACTGCTTTTGACAAATTTACTGCCCCCAACAACAATTTATGTAATTAAGTTATTAATTATTCTTGTGATTCTTCATCAACTTACCTATGGTCTCTGAGATGATCCTGTCGTCTGAAAGCTTTGTGACAGATATCGCATGTATAGGGGCGTTCATCGGTGTGTGTACGTTCATGTATCAATAAGTTGTACGACTTTGTGAAATGTCTTCCGCAGTATTTACAGATGAATTCTTTCTTCGCCCTCGTTGGTCCTCTTCCTCTCTTTCGTTCACCTTGTGGTGGCGTCGGCTGCAGCGGTACAAACGCAGGTTTGTACTGCGACTGTGCACTGTAGCCATTATTCTCAGGATAATTATTCTGTGTTGCAGCCACCGCTAAATTGGCAAAGTCAAATTTAGGTTTCTGTACTGTCGGGGCTACGGGTGGTATGCGTGAATATTCGTAATTTGGCATCGGGACTTCGTTAGTTGGTGGAAGAATCGTCGGGTACGCTGGGTAGCCATGACTCCACGTGCTGAGGGTACTCATTGGGTAGAGTGATGTGTGGTCTGGAGGAGGTTGCCAGTTGAGAGAATTTGAGAGGTAACTCAGACTATTTGGTAAACACAGTTGATGACCACTGGATAGTTGTTGTTGGTACTGTTGTTGACTTGTTGGGGTCAAAGGTGGCGTAGGTGGACCAGTTGTCTTCACCTTTTTCTGCAAATCAGCTATAAAAAAAAACAAAAAAGAAAGTTTTAGTTGATTTTAGATAACTTTACGGACACTTCCTGCTTGATACATACACAAATTGATCTATTTCTATATATGGAGAATCAAATCTCATATGTTAAATATTTTTCACATTTTTTACCCATTTTATGATTCCCTTCTCTGATTCAGATAAACTTTAAATGTAGTATTTTGTCATTTCAAACATTTGAGGTAAATTTTAGAACCGAGCTCAATAATGATAGTTTTACTTTTAGTGTTTTTCACAAACATTATCACATATATTGCTGTTGATCAATTTCTAACTAAAAGTATGACCATGAACTAACAACTATATTTGTTGAAACATACAAAGTGTTGTTATTCTTGATATCAACGTACAGCCTTCCACCAATCAGGACTAACCAAATTCAAAAGACCATGGATTCAAGTTTACATACGGTTGTCAAAGAGAGAGAGAACTGCATTTGTAAAGATCAAATTTGGTATAGTTGCTAGCACGGTACAAATGTTATACTTTAAAAAGACAAGAGGCGTTACTGACAATTTGATTTATTCCCAGCCTCAAAGTCAAGGTTACATGTATGTGCACAAGTACCTGTATCTGTTTATTTTTAAGCACTTCTAAGAAAATATGTATCACAAAAACATATCTGGTGATAAAATTTTCAAAATGCGCTAAAAGAAAAGTGTCCAGAATCATTTCATTGGAGAAACTTCACATATTTTTTTTTTTCAATTTCTGAGATTTTTCATTTAGGTTGTGATAAAAGTTTCACGTCCGCGATATACAAAACAAGTAAATCATGAATAAAAGTTGCAAGTTTAATTAGGGTCTGTACAATACACAAGTACATGAAACGTGTCCTGGCAAAATAAGATATAAAGTTACATCTTCAATTAGGGACTTGACGGTATAAGTTATATAGCATAGTGGCGTCAAATAGGGACTTGACAGTACACAAAGTACTATACAGGACATGAAATATGTCCAGGTAAAAGAAGTAATATTTCACTCTTAACGTGTTTCGTTTAATTTTTCACCAATCTGACATGGACTGACAGACATTTTCCTTTAACCCTACTAGTAGCATTTGAAAGCATTGTCAACACTATAGTGATGCAGGTTAGGTACACTGTCACACCTCAACAACAGTAGCACGTTTGTCAAGGACTACTTCCATTTAGCCGTTTGATATCTGTCATCTATGGACATAACACCGACTGGGATCGGTCACGTCTCCTGTCGTCTTAAACACTGAACAGATTCAGCATCACCTGGTAAAAGGTGATGAAATGTCAAGTAGAGATATCTCAGCCCTCTTTTATAGTCCATGAACAATGACCTCTTTAAATCGCAAAACAAAACTGTAAATCTTGCCAGGCATCTCCCCACACACAAAAACCAGAAGAGAGGTGATTCACTGATTATGTGAACTGCAATGAATCAGTTTACCTTAGACTAACACTTTATTGTTAGATTTTACTAACACAGGTCAGTGTTTCCAGCTACCTCTCTTCTGTCTTCACCATCTATCATAATACACAAGACCCTGTCTCAATGATGAAGAAAAATGACTCTCTTTTTAAAAAAAACCAAACACTTTTTACTTGTACTAGGAACTAAATGTCTATCATTTTCATTTCAGATATGGATTTCCTTGTCTTCTTTTTTCCCTTCGCAATTTCCCTTTTCTCTTTCTTAACTTTTAACTGTTACTGGAAACCAAATATCCATGTCTTTTCTCATAGTCATGGTATTCCTTATACTTTTTTTTCCCTCTCGAAGACCTGATCTAACTCACTGATGAAGAAATTAATTTCTCACTTTAATTTTTTTTGCTCCTACTAAACCTCTATCTCTTTCATGATAGTACCTAAACTTTCTTTTCCTGTTGGAAAACTCTTTCTCACTGTCAAAGAACGATGAATTTCTCTTGTTTTTTCTTTTTCCTATTTCTTAACTTGTACTACTGGGAACAGTTATCATTCTCTTTGTACTTATGGAATTCCTTATATTTAATTTTTCCGTCTTGAAGACCAATTACTGATGAAGAAAAATGAATTTCAATTATCTTTTCTTGATTCTTATCTGGTACTGAGTTGACCCAAATGTATTCCTTGGCCTTGTTTATCTCCTATCTAGTTAAAAAAATTCAATTTAGACTGCTGTTTGCCATCAGTACGGTGCCCTGTCAACAAGGTAAAACTTAAGTTGATTAAGCCAGCCAGTTTCCATGTTTTGACTACTGTGTTTAATATGTGTTGAGTTTTCACCATGGTTTTCATCAAGTACACATGGTAGTCTAACACCCACCATGCTTAGAACACTTGACCATGAAATAACGGTATATGATTGAAGTAGCAATGAATTCCAAACACTTTTAAAAGATGTACATTTATAAGATGGGTGCAAGGATGGCCCAGATTTCTTGTTTTATTCACATCTCATTAGACACAGACTGTACCATAGCTGATAAACAGTGTATATATGAGGAATTTACACCAGTCACTACAAAATACTTTAACCCTGTTAACCTTGGAAAGACCACAAACTAACCTGACTGACTGTCAACTAATCTTTTATTTACTATTTCTCCTATCTGTGACTTCCTTCACTATGACAATGTTTATCACAAGTGTGGCACAAACTTGTAGAAATCCTGTGAGTCACAGCAAGGCTTAGAATTCATGTATCATCTCTAACCTCCCCCATTCATTGTTATCACAACTTCTCAAAAATAAAAACTCTGTAAGTCATAGCAAGGCTTTAGAAGAAATACTTTAATACTGGGCAACTCCGGAAGATTTTACCAAGTCAACTTGCCATCCATAACAAAAACACTGGTAGGGAACCCTTAGTTAAATGATGCCTGCGCAGCCTGTACTAAAAATACAGACATTCGTGCCACGCCAACAGCCAGCACCACTCACTGGTTAAGAAGCCTGGTAGGGCTGAACAACACGATGTATCTTACACTCTAATGCCTGTGGAACTCAGGTAGATTTTACCTACTTTACTGTCCCTAATAAAACATTGTAGACATAACATTTCCATAACCACAGTCTACCTCTTCAAATCATAAATATAAAAAACCACTTTGAGAGTATAAGTACCAAACTTTATCAATAATCATACACATCATAAAGAAAATTTTGACAACTTTGTCATATTTTTATTTATCAAATCATAAATTTCTCAACTAGCTACTGGTCGGATATAAAACTTGTGAAAACGTCAGCTCCCTGAATTGTCGGAAGATAAATTAAGTTTTTTTTTTACAATAACCTTATCGTCAATTTATTTTGACAAGTTTGTTCAGTTTTTTTTGAAGCCCCAATAAATTTCACAGCAAGCTACTGGTTTGACAGTTAGGTGTTATACGGCGGCTACCTGAATTGCTAAAAGATAAATTAATTTGTTTTCTAAATGGAGTCCAATATTTTTCATCAAGGTTATTGTTTTTTAGTATGTTCATAAATTTCTCACCTTCCCATCACAATGCAGGTTTGTATCGCACACAGAAACAATGTTGTTGGTCTTTACTTTACAAATCAGTGTAAACCCATTTTTCATGGTTGCACTTAATTAAAATTCCCTTAGCCTCTTTCACCCTTGTTGGTTTACATCAAACTTGTAAGGTCACTGTGTCTTTCATTGCTACTTTCAAAAAGTCAAAACAAAAGAAAAACAAAATTTGCCAACCTTTATACCTTTATAGCTAGTTAGGTTTCAGACTTTAAAAATTGAAGAAAAAAATTGAGAGGATTTTTTAGTGTTCAGTTTACCTCTTTTTTTTTTTTTTTTTTTTTTTTTTTTACAAATTTCATATTCCTACTCTTTGACAATCTAAAAATTCAGTCAAGACAAAACATTGCTCTTAATTCTCACTAATTTTTCAATTCTAGCCAAACAACAACATAAATTTGTGCCAATGAATGATTCTGGGCTATGTAAAATACTTCTACTCACAGAGTCAGAAAATTATTGAGAATTATCCCAAATTTTTGCTGATATCTCGTTAACATCATCAGGGGTGTACTATAAAAATAATACTATTCAGTTCTGTCACATTAGTCAACAGCAAAGTACTGTAATTTGCTGTTTGATAAATTGATGTGGTTTTTATAAAACAGCTAACCGTACCTTGTTTTTTTTTTGTACAGTTGTGTTTTTCTACAGCCCTGGTTGTACACAGTGATCCATCATGAGTATAAATTATGTGTCAATTAGACTTAATCAGTATTCTTACTTCAGTTGTGTTCGCTGACATGAGATCGGTACAACTTGGGATGAAACAGGCACCAAGTACGACAGTGAGGAGGCAACTGTCAATTGTACGCCTACAAGACAAGTAGTTGCTCTGTACACAAATTTGTCAAGTCTTGTTTGCATGTGGACATTAGGTCACAGATCGCTGCTTGTGGGTGAAGGGTCACGAGTCGTTGTGTATTTACGCAGGGGAGGGCATGACAACGACTGCCACACTAACACCAGACAGCAATCACGGGCCTATAATAAAGGGTTAGATCAGACATTGGCCCATTGATTGAAGAGACTGAAAAAAAATTGTTTCGTCTACACCAACTGCAATGTACGTGGTTCCATATGCAAATTTTATTTGTTAATGAAACTCAATTAAAGCACAGAGAGAATATTGAGAAAGTGGACACTTGAACGATGAGTGATTTCCATCGATAGAAAAAAGTTGACACGTTGAATAGATATCGGTAAGGTGGAGTCGTATCTACTCTATACTTTGTACAAGTTGAATACGGACAAGTAGTATGATAAAGGACATTTGCAAGCTGGCTAAGACCGCTACTAACACACGTAGGGCTACTCTCATCCCGTTAAATGATACTCTACATGAAGGAGTGAAATTTTGTTCTGATTAGATCACAGATAAAGTATATGATATATTGTACACTGGATGAGGACTGCATGGGTCCGGTTCGTTGACTTGGAGGAGTTAGTTTACAGCTAACTGGATGAGAGACGAAGGGTTAAAATTTTAGTCTGTGGGGAGTATTAGTTTACAGCTAACTGGGTGAGGGTTGGAGGGGTTCGGTCTCTTTTTTATAATTAGTTCAAAGCTGATTGGATGAGGGTTGGAGGGGTTAAAATTCTAGTCTGTGGGGAGTTAGTTTACAGCTAACTGGGCGTTAGTTGGAGGGGTTTGGTCTCTTTTCTATAAGGAGTTCAAAGCTGACTGGATGAGGGTTGGAGGGGTTAAAATTCTAGTCTGTGGAGAGTTAATGTACAGGTAACTGGATGAGGGTTGGAGGGGTTTGGTCTCTTTCTGTTAGGAGTTCAACGCTGTTCGGTTGTTAAATTCTAGACACTGAGAAGACTATAAACCAGATGATAATTTAAATCAGGGGCTCAGTTTCTAAACTTTGAGTTGGTTCCCAATTCACAGCTGACATATACATTATTGACACACTATCCTGCTTGAAAGTGTTTGCTAAAAGAATAAAGTGCTTAAAATGTGTTGCTTCTAGAAAACTTACAATAAAAGTTAGATCACAGTTTGCTGCTGTTCAATTAATTAATCATAAAATGTCTCACAAATTTCGACATCAGCAACGACACCTTCTATGCAAAAAAAACAAGTTTTAAAGTGAGATATTGGTGTTGTTTGGTTACGTTTATATAAGTAATGTCTTAGAGTTCCTTTTCACCTTTTTGCAACTTTTTTAAAACCCACAGACTGTTTTGTATTTTTCACTTTCTCGAAGTAGGAGGAAGCAGAGGAGGGTGGTGATGGTGTTCCGATGATGAGTAAGTTTAGAAATTTATGTTATTCATCATTCCTTCAAAAAATTTAAACACAGACTTTTTCACTTTTCTCAATTTCTTTCATTCTTCCAATTTTTTTTTTTTTTTTTTTTTTTAATTTTAATTTTTTTTTCTGGGGGAGGAGGAGGAACGGGTTGAGGGTGCTTAGGTTACTTCAAAACTTTGTGCAATACTTAGTCATTATTATAACTTAAGTAAACTCCTCCAAATCAAAACAAACTCACTCCATGTTTAACTGTTGGGAATGCCACCTATTACAGAAACATATACCACAGACCAGACAGCAATTTTAAAAGTTAAACAGTATCGATTTGATTGTTTGTTTTCGTACTTTTATCCACTCCTTTCATGTTGGCAACTCTTTCTTTTTAAACTCTGACATGATTATAAACCATGTCTGGGACAGAACTGTTCTCCACATATTACCATGCTGTTGACCCGATGATGCTCTGTTAGTAGATGAAAGCTAGTCAGTTTTTAAAGAAACCTTTTGGGTTGAGCTTTGTTGAGACTAGCGTAGGACCTTTGCAGGGGTGGATTTCAACTACGTCCTCTCTACAAGTGAGAGGACCATATTTGAAATCCACAAGAAAGAATGCTGAAACCATTCAGGTTTTATTAGTATATTACTTACCATTTACTTGTTATTCATACACAATATTAAAACTCACACGAAAGAAAGCTATGACACGTACAAGCATTTGAACAGATGAAGAATCACCTACATGTAACTGCATGGCAGTAGAACAGACGACTGTAAACCGACCAATTGTGAGCCTCCGTATGAATTCTTCATATTCTCTCAGTGTCCTATTTTGTTTTCACATCTGATCAGAATGCAGCTGAGGTCCAGTAATTTTTATAACTGAACTGCTGAGCTATGTGTGGCTTGGTAATTCTCCTAAACAATGATGGAGTCACTATGTGGGGAATTTCTGGATTCATGGATTTCACTGTTTTTGTCATGGTCCAAAAGGAATGAAATTACTGACCTTTCACAAGTAAAGTGCACAAGAATAAACACTAAGTTAGATTTGTTATGATCTGGCCATCAAAAAATTTCATATGTTTCACTACTTTTCTTCTGGATTAAAACAATTCACTTTCCACAATTTCAGGTTTTATATCACTCAAGTTCCCATTGGGTTATCCCAAAAAAAACCTTGTTTTCCCAGTTTTTGGTCATCTATTAATACATCACTGAAGTTATTTCAGGGATTATGTAAACATTATATCATAATTTACAAAAGAAATATGTTCTGATTTTACCACATGTGTCACTTACTTTAGACATGTTTTCTAGTTTTCACAGGTTTTGTTTTGACGATACTGAAAATTTTGAACATCTTTTTATGTTTAAGCTCAATGAAGTTACTCAGTATTAATCAAATTTCTAGCCAAAATATATTACAAGTATTATTAATTTGTTATGTTGATACACATACAAGAGTATTACAGTTACCAGAGTTCAAAACACTTTGGGCTATCCCCTCACAAATTATATACTGTTTAGTAATAGTGAATTTATCTATGTTTGCTTTACTTTGTAGTCATTTTTTTTACAGACGTTGCCTACTTTACTTCACTATGCTGCATTACGAGATTTAAACATTTTAGCCACAACCTGGTTGTTTATTTCAATGTCTACCTTAATCAGCGAAACAGTCAATATTTTTGTTGTGGCCTACCTAATGATCAGGGCATATGCTAACAGTGGGTCTGTTTAGTAACTTTACCCTTCCATGTATAACATAGTGTGGCTACTTTGTCTAACTTAATACCGTAATAGCAGTAACTGATCATTCTCCCTGTTCAATCTTGCTTCTGTGCAATGTACTGCTGGGCTGGGCTGGGCTGGGCTGGACTGGACTGACAAACTCAAAATCTGAAATATTCATTCCTTCCGCCTCATGTCTGGATTCCCATTTAAAAGTTACATGCTGTATTTGCAGTTGCGGACTTAGTTCTTGATGAGTTGTGCTTTGAGATTAACGTGACTTGTTGTTTATGTGTGGTCGGCTACTGCGGCACTTTTGTAGATTTCACTAAGTCATGTACAAATTGACATGGCGGTCTCCAATCGACTCTTAACTCTCACTTGGTTTGTCTAAAATAGTCGGACATAGGTCACTAGACTAAATGTCCACGTTGTCCTCTTTTAAACGTTGTTTTTATAGAGTTTTAGTTGTCTTGCCTACCACAAATTGATTAACATCTGGGTACTGTCAGAGTTAACCGACAAAGTACTCAATATTTTTGTCTATTTTTTTTTTAAATTGACAGTTAAAGTGGTATCCTTTTTCTCTAAGTTTGAAATTTTTGGGGGATCTTTCAAAATTATGAACAAAATACTCACTATTCTGTAAATTCAGTTTTTTGAAAATTATGGATGGTAAAAAAGTGTTATTAAAATAGACATATTGGCAATGGTTATGTCTTAACTTTATGCCAGTTAATAATTTTTGACACGCCTATATTTTGAGTAAGTTTAATTCTCTGAGTAGTATTTTTTTTTTCTTGATGTGAAAATTAGCAAATTTCATGCATACATCCTTTACAATTTACACAAATTTATATATACTGGTAAACGATATTTTCCTCAAATATGTGAAAAACTTTATACATCATGAAACCATAAGTCTAACAATTTAGAAACAATTGCTTTTAAAATTGATATTTTAAGACGTGAAAAATACAGAGTAGGGACTCACTATTTTAATACTGCAAATGACTGTAAACGCTGACAATTTCTTATTTCCTTGTAATTTCATTATTTGCAGATGTATATAGCAGTTAAAGTATTCAAAAGTACCACTGTTAGATACTTTCATTTTTCACACATAATTTCACTTAGACTATCATTATTCTAATTTTATATAATTTTACTTCATTTTCCACACAGTTGAATCGAAAATTCTCTCACTTTTACCGATGTATCTAAAACAAACACCTCCATCACTCATAATTTGTCGGCACGGAAACAAAGCCAAATACAAGGACAGTAAGGAAACCTTACAAGTGTGAAACTATATTTGTAGATGGTCAGACAAATTGTTGACATTTTGCTGGGGAACTTAACATAGTATTCCAGACAGCACCAGACATGGCTTGAATTTAACTTGTAAGTTGGTAGTCAGTGAAGTGAACCATTTCAGTTACAATGATCTATTGATTTCCAGTGGTCTAACAGACTACCACCTCATAAATCTAGCAGTCTAGATGCTATATGTTTAGAAGTCTAAGTGTGCTGGTCTACTGCCAATCACATTTAGCCAAGTGAACCATTTCAGCTACAACAATTTTGTACTGATTTCCATTGGTCTGACAGACTGCCTTCTTATAAATTTGGTTATCTAGACATGATGTGTTGTAGTCTATGTGCACTGGACTACTGCTAAATTGGTAGTTTAGTTATGATGTTTAGTAGTCTATGTGTGGTGGACTACTTACTAGTCTAGATACAGTGTTGAGTAGTCTATGTTCCCTAGATCACTGCGATTTTTGAGTCCTGCAAGATCTACTAACGATTTGACACTGTGCTGGGAAATTATGCGGGACCAGATCTAGTAGTGCTTTTACACATTGCTTGCAAATTACCTAGAAGTCAATACAACACCAGGTTTCTTCGTGATTTGACACTGTGTTGGGAAATTATGGGAGTAGTCCATATAGCACTGAGTTCAGTAGTGAAGGACTATTAACCTCAGAGTAACAAGATTCCCAGCAGGCAGTCTCTTAGCTATCCCAACAAGGCACCAGTAATTGCACTGTTGCTTACACTAATCTACTTGGCTAAATGGTATAAGCACCAACCCACAGCTCATGTACTTGTATTGTTTTGGTCAACTGTCAAATTTATAAACTGACAAGTTAGGTTAAATCTTGACGGAAATTAATACTATGTTTTCTTACAGTTTTTTAAGTATGGGAGGAACATTGTTGGTCAGATTTTGCAGAGAAAATGTCACAAAATGATGTCATGGAAAGTGGGATTGTAACATTTTTTAAGTATGGGTGAACCATCATTGGTGAGACTGTGTCGCGAAAACAAATTAAATGTTAAGAAAGGGGAATTCCTACCATTTTTAGGACATGTTTTTATTTTCCTACTACTACATTTTGTCTGGAAGGCATTCACATACAGGGAGTAAACCATTTATATATTTGGCATCAGTTTTTTGTCAGTAGTGAGGTAGGAATATTCATCTGGAAAGTTCTTTAAGAAATGCCACTACTTGGTAATAAGTCACTATGGTTTACACAAAATGAAAGTTTTCCCAAAAATTTGATTGTATGTAAGAAAGAAACAGACAAAAAATTAATTTGTACAAATCTACCATGTCGTCTCTGAGAGATTTTTGGTGAAGGAAATCATTGGTAGTGGAAATTTACTAGTACAACATCACAAAGACGCATCCCTCACTACAAGTTGGCACAACTAGGATTATAGATAAGAGTACTTTTCTTAGGCTTATCACTATTTTTCTTAACTTTTTCAACAAATAGAACAATGAAATTATTTGAGGTAAACACTTATTTTATTGTCAGTCAAGAATTTAAGTGGCATAAAACAGTTTATAAACTTTGACACCTTGCCTTCTGACTCCTAACAAAGTAAGACCACCATGGATATGACTGCAGGCTTGCACCGCAACTCAAACTTTTATATGTATATGGCTTGCAACGTAGATTAGAAGTTGGACAGCTACAACTTGTTTTCTAGTGTGGGTATGGAATCCCTACAGGCTATGCACTGAAAAGCAACTTAATTTAGAGCGTTTATCCTCAGTGGACCTTTGCTTGATGCAGCCATAAACTGTTTGTGAACAAGACTCTCTGTTAGTTTTTAAGCCGTTGGCATTAAATAAATGCTCACAACACAACATTGTAGCATTTACGCTACCACACAAAAGAGTTTCACATGCGGTTAAACAGTCCAAATAAGGAATGGAAATGCTGATTCCGACAAATCCTGATTATGAAAATCAAATTTCTTTTTCAAAATAATTAAAACTGTAACTTTTTTCAGTATATTTTTGTTGCGCTGTGTGATTTTCATCTGTCAATGGCTGCTGAAGTAACAGTAGCTCTCTGTACAATTCTCAAGGCTCTCCAAAAAAACCCACAACAAAGTTACTACATAATAACATTAGTTTTCCTGTTTTGACTAGTGGAAAAGAGAGTTTACAAATCTGCAACCGTTGCACAAACTCGTTGTTGTTAACTTTACGAACTGTCATCACCCAAGACTTCCTACGAAGTACATTTGTCTAAAAATGAAGTGGTGCTAAAAAAGTAAGCAACATATTAAAAATCTGAAGTTGTTTTTTAAAATTTGAAACGTGTCACCAGATGAGACTTGATTCTGTATTTTTATTTCAATATAACAATATTATTTGATAGTAACATAGTGAGTCATCTAACTTTTTTGACATTCTATACCACTGAGTGAAAATAAAATCATGACCAAAAAAAAGCATATATAGCGTTACTAGATTCCCCCATTTTCATAGACATATAAATTATCCTGTTTATTACTATAATTCAAATTTAAATGTGTCATTTTAGTCAATAAGTATGCCTGTAGAAATGCAATTACCATCAAAGTCTTGGTGAACTCTGACTCCCGCATTCCTAGTGTAAACCATACATTTATTCTCTTTAAGTTTCAAACAGATCTCTTGTTTTCCCACATACTTTCATTTATTGTACATAATTTAAACTGATTTGTCAAACAGAAAAACAGAAATAACAGTAAACTAATTTTTCAAACAGAAATACAGTAAACTAATTTTTCAAGTCATAAAACAGAAATGACAGTCACCTTATTTTTACCAGAAAAACAGAAATTTCAGCAAACCAATTTTTTAAATTGTAAACCAGAAATAACAGTTAACAAATTTTGAACAGAAACAGAAATTACAGCAAACTAATATTTCAAACAGAAAAACAGAAATTACAAAACTAATTTTTTTGAGTTGTAAAACAGAAAGAAATGACAGTAAACTAATTTTGAACAGAAACAGAAATTATAGCAAACTGATTTTTCAAACACGAAATTAGAAATTACAAAACTAATTACAAGATGTAATACAGAAATGATAGTAAACCTATTTTCCAAACAGAAATTACAGTTAACTTATTTGTCAAAAAGAAAAAACAAACGACAGTGAAATTATTTTTCAAGTTGAAAAATTTGAAACTGCGCTAAACTTATTTCTCAAGAAACAAAACAAAACAGAATCCCTAAACATCTTAGTATGTAAAATAACTTTTAACCCATTGGTAAATTTTATAAATGTTTACCACTTTTTTCCATCTTTTTTTCGTTGTAAAACTTGTACAAACTTGTTAGGAGAAAACAGTTTGGCTAAACAAGTACTAAAATAAAATTGCTAAGTTTCCAGTACTAAAAAAATGTTATACTTATTTTCTACAGTTTCTGATTTGTTATTTGAAAAACATTGAAATCGCAAATTTTGTAGGGTTACTATTATGATTAATTGGGTATAAATTTGTGTATGAAATCTTGCCTGTAAAGCAAAAATGTTTGAATTTATGATACAGTTGATCGTTAACATGACACCAGTTTTCATATTTCTTGTACTTATTTTGTGACCATAAATGTACTTATTGTTTAGTTCAGTAGTTAGTCAGAGGTGGCAAGTGTAACAACAGCATTTCACCATGATTGGATAGATACATAGCAATCAGTTCAGAAGGTTGACTTTGGTAAGGACTACACTGGTTGTGATTACTGCAACCACTCCAACAGTACCATGACAACACTGTAATATTCTAAATGCTTTACAAATACCATAAAAGTGGCAGATCTACTATATCAACTTGGTGTACTAACTACACTAACACATTATAAAGAATGACAACTTTCCCGTCAGGAGATTCCATAATTTTCAGTTTTTGTTTTTGTGAGATTTCCCAAATTTGAAGTTTTTGTTTCATTTCTATACTGTATATTGCTTCTCTGGAAGCATGACTCTCTTTTTACATCTGCTTGGAAGTTGATTCCAAAACTTCCAGAAACAGGCATTTTGGTGTATATTTTATTTTAATTATAAAATACTACTTTAGGTTTCAAAAAAAAATCCACAAATCAAAAAATGTTTCTAGATACATATGTACTACACACATTTGGTCTGATGACTACACTGTTTTGGGGGTTTTTTTTAGAAAGAATTTTACAATTCAAAAACATGAAAATTGGGCTTCAAAGTTTGTTTTACCTGCACTTAAACTCTGCAAAATAATACTCCAGTGTTCAAAATGAAATTCCAAAATAACAAAAGTTTTCTTTATTCAGTTTACGGTTCACTTTCTGTCTTGTAACCCAAATGTTATACAAAATGTTTCAATGGATTTCACGGTAGTAGTAAACAGAAACTTTTTGTACATGTAAAAGTTTGAATATAATTTTTAAAGCTGCATTTGATTTGATGAAAAAGAATGACCCATTTAGTTTTATTCTTAAATCTACTCTGGAACCATTTCGCAAATTTTCAAATATATTTTAAGAATTGTTTTCCTAACTTGTTCAAAAAAGATTGACAAAAGGTTGCACAAAAAATCGGCACTCATAAGTTTACCATCCAGTGTTAAAAATTCCACGAGATTATGAAAAGAAAACAAGTAACCATACATAAATCTACTATAACTGATTACTTTCTAGATACCCAACCGGTTTCTATCCGTTTCAATTCCATACAAAACACTAACATACAACACCTGTGGTCTGTAAACTTTGACAATTAATCAACACTTTAGTCAAATCAATTTATCAAAAACATATTCTCTTATCGCTTCCCATTTTTGTTGCTACGGTTTTAGTACCCCGGTAACACACAGTGAGAACTCTTGTGAATTTTACACATACCCAATAACACACAGAGGGAACACCGGTAGATGTTATGCACCCCTGTACCACATGGATGGAACTCTGGTAGATTTTAAGTACCTCAGTAACACACAGGGGAACTCTAGTTTATTTTACCTTATATATATATCGGCCTTTCCAAAAAAAACCATCAAATTTTCTGTATCATTCATTCTAATCATTCAAATAGCATTTATTATCCAAAATAACACATGATCAATAACTGCATTAGATGTGAAATCATGTAACTTAATTTAAAGACTTATGTGGAATTCTTTTACTTATAAAACACAGCAGCAGGTTCTTGGCATTTGGAGTTTGACGTTGTCGGCCAAGACATCCTTTGTTACGCTACTTTTGTGTGTTATTGCTACTCGAAAGTAAAACTTCACAACAGAAGAAATTAATGCACATATTTAAGACAACTACCTCACATTCTTTACTTATGACAAATGCATTATAGACAAAACAAATCATGTATTAACAAGAAATAAGAAAGATGAACACACTTCAAGAGAGAAAAATTACCTCAACAAAATTTTATAAACTGGTGAGTAGCATGTTCAGTGTTCAATGAATCTTTAAAGTTGTCTTCATGTGCGAGATAAAGTATGTTCCCTTGTTGTTTTAATCAAAGTGTAACCTAATTTGTAGCTGCAGTATGTACATTTTTTTTCATCTATTTTTTTGGATTAAGAGATATTACACAAATCCTGGCTTGGGAAGTTATCAAAGTTTATGACAAAACACGGCAGTAAAATTGTTTTCCCATTACCAAAGTTTGCAAGCTGTTTTAAGAGATGGCTCATATAAGTTACAAGTTACTAATTTGTGGTTCCAGAGTTGCAATAAATAACTGAAAAAAAAGAGTTTTTTTCTCAATGTTCATGATATGATTTATATATTTTTAAAAGTTAATTAGAGTTCCAGACTTGCAATAAATAAATGGAGAAAAAGAAGAAGTTATTTTCTAGATGTTTAAGACATGATTTATATGTTTTTAAAAGTAAGTTAATTACAGTTCCAGAGTCTGATGAATTAGAGGAAAAAAGAGACATTTGTTTCATCACTTTTTAAAAAATCAAAATAAAAGGAACGAGGGATCTGAAAACATGCAATGTTTTCTCCGACTAACATACAACTTTCTGCAGTTTTAGGGTTTCTCTTGAAAGATTATATACTTTCATTGCCTGATAATGATATAGGTTGGCAGTTGTCAAATCCCACACACTGTGGGTACGGTATAAAAAACCTTTCTCATTTTTCTGAATTTACTTAGCATTGTACCATATCCCAAAGAAAAAAAAATGAACTTATTATTTTGTCTGACAAAGTTCATATCATATTTTTACCTTGCTTGACAAATTATATTTTCAAAATAAAAACCTAAACTATTTAATTTTCGTGACATTTTAACTAACATTTCCTTCCTTGACAAGTTTATAATTTTTTTTACATTTCCTTTCCTTGACAAGTTTACATTTCTAAAACAAATCTCAAGTTACATTTTTTGTTGCTTGACAAAATTATGTTTTCATACTAAACCTACAGTTCTTGACAACGTTACATTTTTCTGTGTTGAATCAAAGACACGGAGGTATCATATGTTCGCTACATGTTTTACTACACCTCTCGGCAGTTGTAGGGTTTCAGTCAATGAACTTAACACCCACACTTCCTTCGATCTCAAGATTTTGAGAAGAAAAAAAATAAATTTGGGAACATGAAGTAAACTTTCAAACATTCATTCAAAACCTTCCTAGTAGTTTCTGTAAATCAGATTATAAGAGTGATAATTTTTATACTCCGAGAATTACTTTGAAAATGATTTGAAAAAAAAGTTAGCCATAGGTCTTTTTAACTCTAGAGTTTAACTGTACGATACTAAGATATTCTATTACAAGTAACAGCATGACCACCATACTATATTATCAAATCCAATATTCAACACACGTATAATCTGCCACTGAAATTCCTCCGAGTTAGTGTCGGGCCAGAGTCAAAAAAGAATGAAGTTCAAAAATCACTGACTCCACACTCCTGCCTAGCTGTATTCTGAACAATAATTATATTCTGCAACTTTAGTCACATCAGAAATATGGTTTAGATAAACCAGGTAAATTATCATTTCAAATCACTCATACAGGTCCTCTGTATGGGGTAAGGTAGTTGAACTTAAAACTAAATTTCTTCAGCAGTAATGTACTCGCAGTATAGTGAACATGTCCTAGCTGACTGTCAACTACTGCTTGCCAACATTGGTAGCACACAGTAAATTATACACTTAAAAAAATCAACATCTGAGAAAGAATTGTTAGAACAAACAGTATCTTGAGTTGAAAATATAAAATTGAAACCATGATATAGGTAGAAGGTGTGGAGGATGGGTTACCTTTTGGCCAGAGACACCAGTTAGAATCCCTACAAGCAGATAAATAGACTTGCCAGCTGTATAACATTGACATCGACGGTGCATGTGCGTCCATACTTGGAGAGTGTCCAATACTAAGTGACAGCCAACTGCCGTTGACAAAGTGTATAAAACCCTTGATGTGTTTCCTTGATTCCAAACTTCAGCACACCCCCACTGGAATGCTTTCAGCGAATGAGAGCCAGTCCGGCTACTTCCCACACTTTAAAGTGATTCACTTCACAAACAATAATTAAAACTCTATTTCTCAGTCACTCAGGGGGAGTGGCTTAGCATGGATTTCTCAAATAAACTAACCAATCAGAGCGAGACTAGTTGTGGACTGGACTGCTAATTAAATTTCAAGTGACATGGCAATTAAGATTGTTATCAATACTGATTGGGTAGGGCCTTTTTTTTCTAAACATCTATTGAATGAAACAAAAGAGAGATTAGACTATGAATTGAGGTTGGCTTGTAGTGTGTAATCATTGTACAATACAGAACACAAACAACCCCATTTAGCCGCATAGACAGTGTTTGCTCAGAGGCAGCCTGTCTCCCTGGTTCGATTAGTTTGCATTTCAAGACATGGTGCATGGTACAGTAAAGTTAAAAATCTGAAGTACACTATATGTTAATACAGGAGTCAATAAGCAAAGCAAATGCTTTGATAGACACAAGGGAAGCAACCATTTTTAAATAGGTGGGAGGAGCAGAACTTGGGATTTGTTCTTATCTGATTGGAAGAGATTTTTATCATCTTTGTCTACTTCTTTCTCTTCCTGAACAACTTTAAGATAATCTGTACAACAAACATGACATTCACAAGGCATGTTGGGAGTCTCCCTTAGAAGTAGCTCTTGACAGAAAACATGTCTCTCCCTTATTTGGTGATTTGGGCTGCTCTAAAGACAGGTAGCAGGCTTCACAAGTAATACTTAGAAGGATTTCCTGGGAGGAGAGATTGTCACCAACCAAGTCACTTCTAGTACTGAACACTGTACAAGTATTGTGGCCAACTGTCTCACTACAGCACTCATCAATTTTAGTTTTTTTTGTTCATGTCACCAATGCAGCTGTTTTTTTCACCTGTCAGTTTCAATCAACATATAAGATGGATTGCTAAAATAGACAGTCTTATAACTCCGACTACGAAATACGCTAAAAATACAAGAAAAGTTGCAAATACTTGCATTCATGCATAGAATTCTCAACAAACGTTAATTTTATCGAATGACATTGTGCTAAAATATCAGAGATGTCCAATATTTTAACAACTGACTGGTCTCATTCACAGATGAAGGTGGCTGTTAGTTTTTAGTTAATTCAGAGTCTCTGATATTTCAGTGGCCTGTTGATTGATTAAAATTAACTTCTGTTGTTAAAGTCCGAATTTGAAATGTTCCCAGCGATGTAAAATTTACTAGCAATATTCAGTTCTATGTTTCTCCTGCTTTGTAAAAAAACATAAAATTGAAATGTCTTTTGAGAGTTTTCCAAACCTGATTTTTTTTAATTCGTCCACCTGAAAAGACACTCAGGAAGAGATTTCCTTTATTTTAGTTTGTTTTCCTGATAAAAATGAGTAAATTTGAAACGAAGTACAAATTTATAAGAGACACCAGAATGCACATGCTGTACGGCAGGTTACAAATTGTTGAAAGAATAACGGAACGTAGAGACCCAACAAGACGAAAGGTGCGAAATATTCAAAAGAGAGACTAGTGAAGGACTGACTTTTGTTGTCCAATGTTTAAAGTTTACATATTGTGTTCTATAGAGTGTTTGTGTAAGACAGGCCAAACAAGAGATTACCCAACTTTCCTGTAGAAAACAGAGAAGCGAAAGTCAACACACTGCCATGAATGGCGTTTAAGCTAAGCGCAGCCAACAAAATGCAAAGTAAGCCTGGCCGGCAGTTTTTGATGTGTAATAAAGCTAACACTATCGGCTTAACTGTCTGTTTGGAAAGTTTAGTGGCACCTCTATGTACACTGTTAGAGTTGTATGAATGGAAAACATACCCTGTTTCAATAGGACCTATGTAACAACAATTTCTACATAGTGCTGACCTCTCCACTAGTGAAACCAGATACCTTGCTCCGAGTGTCACCCACAGCAAGCTCTCTCCACTTCCATGTACTATCTTTGAAACATGAACTGAGTTTTGTTGAAATCCAGGAGCTCTTTGCAGACAAGTTTAACTAAGCGTACATGAAACATGTGGTTTTTATCTTTTTGCTAACAAGGGGTATTGGAACGTGCACTTTGGAGTTTAGGGATTTATTTTACTAAGCTTTTTTACTATTGTTTGTATAAAAAGGCCTGTACACTTTGCCGAACATTGCAACAAGTGTGTTTAAATGTTTTATACTGTGTAGGTTTCTGTTGTTAAGGTCGTAATAAATTACACCAACAAAATGGCCTTAGAGAAAAGTCAATTTCTTAATGTCAATTTTTTTCAGGGCGTTGGGAGAAACAGAACATGGAAATGAACGAAGTGGTAAATTATTGAAATAAATGTAAAATGAGATACAATAGACTGCTTGTAACTTATTCCTTCTCAATTTACTCCAATTTTGTGAATTACATTCTCTTTAATATTGCTGACATGAGGAATTCCTCTTTGATAAATAAACACAGTATAATTCCTCTGGAAGTGCATAATTGGCAAGGAAAGATACTAAACACATATCAACTTGACAGTGACTGGACCCATCATTTCTGATGTAGCCCAAAGTAGCCTACCTGTAGTCTTGAAGGACTAACATCTAACTCATCTCGGACAAGCGAAAATTAAAAAAAAATCAAAAAAAAAATCAAAATGTCAGTTAGGATAGCTAAAATAGTGTAGCGGCATTAGCTGTTGAAGACTACAGGTAGAAAGCCCACAGACTCGGCTATCTGATAAAACATACATTTTTCTGAATAACATTGTAAAGCAAAGTCCCTGGTCTGATCATTCAGACTCACAACTGAACATTTTGTTTTTCATTACAGGGCACACAGCTAAAGAAACAAGATTACTAAAACTGTCGATGGTTGCAGTTGCAATGTGACACAAACCATAAAACTCATGGTCTTGTCAAGGTCCTATCAAAGAATGTAGGAGTGAAAGAGGTCACTGTATTTCAACCAAATGTTACCAAACACCTGCACGGTACTGGAGAGCTTCTTTTATCAAAATATTTCAGTCCCATCCATCAAACACTACACCAAACTTCTAAGGAGATTTTTCACACGAAATTACAACATTATACCAACCTTCATCTGTACTAGTTACATTTTTGGTCTTTTTCATCACAAAAGTTTATGAAAATTTGAAAATTTGACAAAAAATTTAAAATAATCAAACTAAAGTGATGATTCTGTAGTCTGAAGCCCTCTGTAAAAAAAATACCCCACTTCGTGCCTGTAGTTATACTGTATGTAAAACAGGACACAGATTCTAACATTTGAAAATATTTTAGGTGTCTGCACAGTCTCATAAAGACAGCATAACAAATTACAATATTTTGAAAATAAAATTTAGCAAATATTTCATTTCACTTTTGATATGTGGATTAATATAAAAAAATTGTTTGAACACTTACAGCCACTGCTAATTTTAGGAGTAAGTGTAGAAAAATGGCCACTTGTGGTCAGAAAGTTACAAAACACGGTATGTGCTAGAGAGTCTGTTCCTAATTTTTATCCTTAAACCTAACTCACCTAAACATGAACATAAATATGTCAATATGTTGACAAAGACTGAAGTGTGCAGTTGAAAATTTTGGGTAAAATTTTCAATTTTTTTTTTTTTTTTTTAATTTTATCAATTTTTTTAATTTTATTTATATCACGAAAAAAAGGAAAAAGAAATACACGTCAAAACTTTTGTTATAAAAACTAGTTACTAAAAGTAGTGAAAAAAAATTTTCAAGTTGTGTTTGGAACAAAAGTTACATTGAATACTGTGTATCTGTTGTACAGTCAGTCCACTGTTCTGCAGCTTGGTTCAATTTTTTATGACATTTATCCTGGAAATACAGTGAGTACCTGATTACTTTACAATATTGACCAATTTCCATTTACTTTCCCAGTTGTGGGCTACTACATTGATATGTTTTTATTACAACTTACTGTCATAAAAATATGTCACCCACTGGCAAAATTAATACTGTTTATGTTGACATCACCTTTTTCCCACTGGTTATACAGTCTATTATTCCTATTAAATCTAAAACCCAAAACTTCCTTTTATTTTCATAAGTCAACCACAGACAGAATCATAGAGGAGTAAATGTGAAATTTCAGATGTTGAAAACTTAGTCATAGCAAAGGTGAAGCGGTGATAAGTTCGGTGTTTAGGCAGGCTTCAATTCAATATTTGGCGGTGACTGGACCAGGGTGTCCATTAACCTAAGTTTTATGGGGTCCTGACATGTTTATGACTTGAGATTTTAATTTATACCTATGACATAACCACTGTATTTTATTAGTCATAACAGATCAGATATGTTTTCACAGTTTGTTCTCACATCACTTACCCTCCATAATCTCTGTGATGTCAGTGCCATAGTAAAGAAACTACCATGGGAAAATCCACACTTCCACAAATAAAGGATACATCGTAAATTCCTCTACAATATCTAGTAAATATGAAAATGTATGTGATTTGTCAACTTATGGTTTGATGTGCCACTACATGTCTCGGACTGGTTCTTTGTGTACACAATACTTCCGATGAACCCACACAGCTGAAATCCTCCTCCTCCCATCATATCTTTCCATCCAGATAAAGGGGAGGTGAAATTAAAACAACCCCAATAACTTAATGACATCTGCTTCCTTTCCGTTCATTTTGTTTCTCTACTTTTCTACTTTTTCTATTTTTTTAATTAAAACAGTAAAACTGTAAACTAAGTCATTCCTTTTTCAAGACAGACTTGGCAACAAAATTTTAACCTACCACACATATTATTTATTTCTATTCTACACAGAAGCACTGGTTTTATTCCATGGTGTTTATAGATCAATTAATGTTGATTTATTACAGCTAAGACAGTTTCTGTTCTGAACTTCACCCTACAAAGAACACAGCAATGGGTGATTTGAGAACTTTTTTTTTCATCATACAAGCAAACTTTCGAGAACTAAAGTCTGTCAAGCTTTTTGTTGAGACAGTATATTAAATTGTACTTTAAAATGATTTAAAAGTTGTGAAGTGGTTAATTTGTGCTGATATGTTCCTTGAAGTGACAAAAGTAACCTTGTTGGACTTCAAACAAAATAAAATAGACTGATCGGTAGTCTTGAAGTAAGACCTTGGACCTGCATCTGGAAGGCTATTGAACAAAAGCAAAAGGATGATGTTATCTGAGGTGCACATCTTGGGTAAGCACTTGATGTATATGGTTGCTTTTCTTGAGGGTCTAGCAACTAGACTAACTGATCAGGAACAGCATTCACAATTGGCCACTGTCTTTGCTACCCTGGCTAAAACACCATAGAGTGAGAATGCTGAATATGATAATGACGATGATGATGATGATGATGATGGTGATGATGATGGTGATGGTGGTGGTGATGATGATGATGATGATGATGATGATGATGATGATGATGATGGCATGAACACCATTCATTTGAAAAGGAAACACTTCAACAGACTGGTACAGATGCAATTCCTCTCATTGACATTAAACCCTGGGAACACAACATGTTATTTGACTGACAAGCAATTATGGAATAAAAATACCAAATTCAGGCAAAGTATACAATCAAAATACTACAATGACTAGTTCACCCTTTTAAAAGGTTATGGCTTCTGAATGTCTTACAAAACTTTAAAGAGTGTTGATTTGACGCCGAAATCTGATAAAATATTGGTGCTACCTTAAAAAACACAATAAGCAAGGAAAACACTTTCCAGCAGCAATTACTTAGCCTACCATTTTGTGAGGTCAGAGGTCACGGTGTAAGACCATTGAGGTATTCTGAGATAAACACCGTCTACATTACGAGGATTCCAAACATTCACATAGTAATAAAGGTTATCGTTAAAAACTTGTATCTTCTACACTTACAAGCGTGTTTGACAACTTATGTATGCCTTGCTAGCCCCACTGGGAAGTCAGGGAGAACATGCAATAATTAAATAGCACTGGGTGCAATACCTTGAACGATTCCTGTTACACATCACATCAAAACAAGTATTCATCTGGATTATGTCCCACTGTCATGGTACAATCAAAGTCAACAAACAAAATCTAACTTGCAAACTGTTGGTTAGAACTATAGCTTAAAGCTGTACTAGATACAGGTACAACAGCAACATTTTTTTTAAATTGTCAGATAGACTTCCCCGTGATATCGTACACCCTGCACAGTACTAAATCACTTGTGGGTAATCATTTCTGTATAGCAGTACACATACTATATGGTACAATATATCCAATTACATCAATTTTTGGGTCCACAACCAAAATTTCACCACTCCAAATATAAAATCATAATTTCAACTTATACTACTCAAATTGACATGTACAATGTCTTATTATTTGTATTTTATTTAACAATTTTCAGTAAATATATTGTGGGGTGTCTCATCATAAAAATAATACCCCAGTTATAGCTTGTACAGGTTTTAAACTGTTTCTTGCAAGTATTGGGATAAAACCCATACAGCATCCAATTCTTACCACAGGACATTTGATTTTCATTTAATCTATAATCTTGAATGTAGACATTTGGGTATTCAAATTTGCCAAAAACATGTTAGTTCCCCGAAACACCCCTAAGATAGCTTGAAAATCAGTTGTACATTGATCAGTTGATTTAGATATGAACAATGATCTACAAAGGTTGTAGTCAAAAAGTCATATAGAGTTGTTCTGTTGAGTCTCACTGCAGCTAGGTTTGCTTTCACTGCAGTTGTGTTTGACACTATATACAAGTGTTAGTATCAGGAGTGATCTGAAGGTGACGACGTCACTCTGTGGTTGAGATTAATATTGAATACAAGGTACAGCATAGATTCCAGACTAATGCACTTGAGACAATTTCAGTCAATCTCAACAAGCACAAATGCTACAAAAATTCAAAAACTTGGGGTCAAAAGTCAACATCTCAGACTGAACTAGGAGGTCAAATGTCTACATTAATTTCTGCCAGCAAATATGAGTCAAATGCTTTGGACAAACATGACGTTGGCAACCTGACATGATGTTTTTGAAAAATTTCAGAAATATATAAAAATTTGCAACTTGGAAACTATGTTGTTAAAACTGAGGTACATAATATGCTCGTACAAGTATGTGAGTACCCCCTCTCAATCTCACCCTAACTAAAATGGTATTCACGAGTAGTAAACAGTAGAAATCAATCAAATGAATCCACCCTGGCATGGTTTAACATCTGAGAATGATTGTTCATGGCCTTTGGGTGCATAACAATGACACAGTCAAACCTTCTTAGAAGCAAACCCCAGCCAATAGTATAGTAACACCCCTGATGCTGACGATACATCAGTAAAAATTGTAAGATTTTTTTGGACTCTGTAAGTAACTGTGTACATCATGTTATGGAAAACCAGCTTCATCTCCCTTCTATACACAAATTCACTTCAATTTGAGAGAAAAAGAAAGAAGCCAAAATAAAGGAAGGGGAAGAACTTAATAATAATAATAATAAAAGGACAATTTTAAGGGAGAATTTATTACACTGACAACTGCTTCCAATTTAGACATGATTCATCAACATTCAATAAGACAATTTGTCACCCAAAATCAACAAATTGAGTTTTGGAAAAATAGGAGAAGTACGAGGTAACAGTGAAAGGTCATTTGTTTTAATATATCAGGTTAAAAAACTGACATATGACATCCTGGTTATATCAAGGACTTAGATTAGCTAAAATATCATAGAAAACATCATGTCTGGTATAACACTTACTGATAACACCGGAAGTTATGAAATATTATACATTTTAGGTGCAAAAGGGGTAAGTTTGCAGGGGAGCATTTTCCTGGAAAGATAGTGGGAAGTATGATTCCTAATTTATGGATATCATTACACAACACGGAACTGTCAGGATGTGAGGAAATGTTGGTATACAAGGAAAAGGATGCAATGTAACCATTTTTGGCTTCTGGTTGGGATATTGTTTATGAATTATAATGGAATATTAAAAGCTATGGAAATGGGAATACTGCCAAGAAAATCGCAAGGTTGACTTGAATCGTATTATTACTGAGATTATCACATGAAATGCTCTTAATTTGTATGTTTTTTCTTCCCCTGTATGCTTACAGTCCAGCATACCTGTGACATACATGCATATATTTTCAATTCCTGTTAAAAATCATCGATCAACTTGAGGCACCCCCCCCCCCCCCCCCTTTAACTTTAACGACAAACTTCGGATATGAACATATACGATAAACTACAACATATAAAATTTTCCATTGATACCGCAAACTTTTTACATGAAACTTTTCATCATAGGAAAACCTTTATTTACAACTTAGACATATGTGATATTTATTTATTTATTTATGTATTTTATATATTTTTATGTCCTATACACCAGAGGGCTGGATGTGTAAATTTTTTTGTAAATTTTTTTAAAGTACTGTATAATTTCTTAAGTTCACATAGAACACCTTAATAAACAATAACATAACATAACATAACATAACATAAACATAACATCACATCACATAACATAACATAACATTACATTACCATAACATTACCATAACATAACATAACATCACATCACATCACATAACATAACATAACATAACATAACATAACATAACATAACAACAACATAACTAGTATGGGTAAAATCGATCTCTAGTCAACATACATACAATATCTAATTATTGGTATTTTAACAATTTCAGTGAATATATCGTTGGTTATCTGATTGAAATAACAGTATTCCATTTACAGATAGTGCAGCTTGCTTCAAGTTAGAAAGTTGGTAGTTATTTTGCAGTGGCAGTGGAGCATACGTTGGTGGGGGTACAGTAACAACAATCACTACTACAATCACTACCATAGTTTTTAAGTGCTACTAGACGATAGCACAAATATTACAAGGTGCTGAGAAACTATACACAGGCATTGTTATTTTTTAATCAAAAGAAATATCGCTGCATGTTTGGAAAATGTGGCCTGATATTTTCCTCTTGTTTCCATGGTGTAACAACATAAACAAGTTATCTTGCGGCAGTTGTGAACGTTTTCCCAACGTACTCTGAACAAATAGACACAGAGAAAAGTTCCAAAGTTACTAAGTTGTTGACAGGGAAAGTTGTTCCTTCCTAACTTTGTATCTAAGTTAATGAAATGGAAAGACTGTGAAGTAAATCAACAACCATTGATCAGTTAAAAATTGAAGGGAAAAATCTGCAAATACTACAAAATCGTTTGATCATCCGGTAGGACTTTTGTTTGGCAGGCATAACTGAGAATTTTAGAGTGATTAATTCACTAGCTCTATAAATTGTAATGACTTCATGTAATTGCATGAAGTAACAATGCTACTTGACTTATCTCCAAATCATGAACTTTTCTGTCCAATTCTTTCCCACAATTTCACAATTCTTTATTTAAAACTTTCTGACACTTCCTTTAATATTACATAAATTTGATCTTTTGTTCTCTGTCTATAAATCTGTCTGACAGCTGTTGCACAACAACTTTTATGTTCACATCTAACTATTAAAACTAAACTAGTCCTTACAAAGCATATCAGAAGCAGAAAGATAGCCTCATCAATTTTGACTTAGTATAACCTTGTTTGGTGGTCTGAGGGTATAACACAACTGTTATCACAAATTTTCATGAAATAAGTATGCTCCTGTTTTTGGCATATTTGTCTAAAAGTGATGGGGTTAAAAAGTGATGGACCTCATTAACACATTTGACCTCTGACCTCAAACAAAGTAACCTTACTATTCAAAGCAATTAGCTATCTCATGGTGTTGAAATACACTTATCAAAATAGAGGAAACTCAGGCATGACTGAGATATCAACAAGAACCCCCTAGGTTTCCATCAAATTGCACAGTTAATGGACGTGTACATATACAGGATACGTCAAAGGCCAAGTTCAAACCAGGATTAAAATTATTTCTTTGTTACCATGGTGACAGCATTGGTGACTTATTGATGGTTGAAACAACAGGATGATGAAGTGTTGTATTATTTGGCCGGTTTGTACTGTGGTAGAAAATTTAATTTCTTTTCGGTTTGAAAACATGTCAGTCTAAACTTTGTCATTAAATAAGATTGTTTCACATTTCTCACAGAATACTAATATTCGTTCTTTTTGATTTCTTTGGTTATTTATAGTCAAAAATTTAATTTTTCACTTTTTCTCATTTTTGTTCTGCCAGAAGGAAAACAAACGAATTGATTTTAGTGGCCGTAACTCAACAGTACAACATATGGTACGCTAGGGGACACGGAGTTGAGTGTATTAAAAGCTTTCGGTAGCTAATGTCATTGGATGATATATTGGTTCCAGTTCACTGAATCCTCTTTGTGATCATTACACAAATTGTAATACACAACATTAATTCCTCTAGGATTTCATATACACTTATTACAATGTGGTTTACTTCACATTTGATTGTTTATCATATACCACTTTACATGACTGATAAACTTGACTGCTAGTTTTCAACATCTCTGACATTGCAGGCAATTTGTCAAATCACACTTAAAATGACCACACAAACACACTCAAGGGTTCAAGAGAGATTTGTACATCACTGATTACTAATGCCTCTTCTCTTTCACGAAAACACAAGATTTATCCCTCCTACATCTTTACATCTAAATTCTTAAGATATATATCTGTCACTCAAAATGTCGATCAGCCCACACATCATCAGATACAGTTTTGTCACTAAAATTATGTAACCCCTGAACTAGGAGAGTGAAGCTATGCCCCCAAAATGCAGACAGATAGTCTTACCAAAACCACAGACAATTAAGAAGATACTATACTTTTCTGTGTCAAAACATTACCAACCCTAGGCCTAGGCCTAGTATACCAGGAGAAAGACTATCACTGGACTAAGGCTTGTCCAATCATATCAAATGCTTACCCCACTGAAATACAGCATTGTCCCCAAAATAAAAGACCAAACTACACCACAATATGCATAGAGAGAGAGAGACAGAGAGAGACAGAGAGAGAGAGAGAGAGAGAGAGAGAGAGAGAGAGAGAGAGAGAGACAGAGACAGAGACAGAGACAGAGAGAGAGACAGAGAGACAGAGAGAGAGACAGAGACAGAGAGACAGAGACAGAGAGAGAGAGAGAGAGAGAGAGAGAGAGAGAGAGAGAGAGAGAGAGAGAGAGAGAGAGAGAGAGAGAGAGAGAGAGAGAGAGAGAGAGATGTATATACAGCAGACATTAAAATCCTAGTTCAAACCACGATTAAAATAGTTTCTTTCCTATCATGGTGACAGCATTGGTGACTTATTGATGGTTGAAACAAGTTTTGAGGATGGAAGACTGAAGTGCCCCCCCCCCCCTCCCCATCCTTCATATTTAAATAACTACTGAACTTTTCTGGAGGTTGAATACATCAGCAAAAATAACATAGTTAGCATACATTATGACACTAACATTAAACAATACAGAATCGACACAAATTATAGTTACAGATTTTTCAATTCGTTTAAACAACTACACTTTTTCAGAGTTTATTTTGTTTTGGATAATTCTTAAACGAAATAATTATATAATTTATTCAGGATATATTTCAATGGTATGAAGCTTCAGATTTTTGAATTTTGTAACTTGTTTTAAAGAAAGACTACACATTTGTAGTTTTACTTTGCGTGGGTCAAATCTTAATTTAAGTAATTACATAATACATTCAGGATGTATTTTGATATTTTTTAAAACTTCCTATTAAAGTTAAGTGTTTGTTGTACTCAGTGAGTTAATTATACAATAATGACAGATAAGACTGGAATGTGAAGTACTTAGGATAAGTTCACGGACAGTGATTGGAAGTTAGACAACTAAAAAAATAAAAATAATTAAAATGACTAACAAATTGACACCAATCTTGTAAGAAATCCACATAACTTTTTTCAAATGAAACACAAATAGAAATAATTCTAATAACAATCTTTACAGAATGAAAAAGTTTGTGTGATCATATGAATGTAAACGTTTTAGTTCTTTTGACTTCTTACGTTATCTTCTATATTTACCTTCATACATTCATTCATTCAAGAATGTCGTAAACTACTCCTTAAAAATTCTTGTAAGATATACATGTATAAAATAGGTCCTAAAAATATACATGCCAGTTAAATCTGTATAAGTGGGTGGAATAAAAGAATATAGCTTCCAGAATAAATTTCTATTTTTGAAGTAACAAAAATAGCTGACATTTTTCTTTTCTTAGAAAATTTATCTATTTTTATCGGTACGACACCTGTAACAATCGTACAGTGACACTGACAACTTGCTGTCAAATATTTGGAATCAAACACCACACCCTTTTTTTGACAGAAAATTGTTACATTTGATATCACATAACTAAGCAATGCATCAACTCATGAATATTCATATCTTATTACCATATCCATGCATTTTATTATTTGTTATTGTTGAAATTTACAGTATTAGTTGATATTCTGTCATGGGCAAAATATTTTGCTGATTTGCATATCATGAATATTTATCATTCCTCATGAATATCAGC
>NC_135561.1:8911231-8918731 GCF_964340395.1 Glandiceps talaboti
TGAAAAGAGATCAAAGGGACATCACATACAAACATCACTTGAACAAAGAAAATTGAAAAACAAACATATCACAAACATCAGAGAGTTGTTACTTTAACACTTTCTAGCAACCAACATTCTGTTTGTAAATTAATGACTTACACAAACAAATTCCACAGTCAACTTTTCTGTGATGTACTTGGTTGTTAATCCTCATCCCTTCAGCCTACAAAAAAAAGACCTTGAACAATTTCACGACTTATAAAAAATATTCATGAGTTCAAAAATTCACATACATTAAAGTCAGATTTCCCACGATAAGATGAAACTTTATGATGAGGGGCCAAGTCTGTCTATGAGTGGTGTATTGACAAAATGAGTTAAAATTCGGGAACAAGGAAAAGCGTTTCTATGGGGAATTGAGTCTATTAAAGTTTATGGTATTACGACTGTTTTTGTGATTATCATTTAATGTAGTTTTGATATTACATTTAACTTTGAAGAAGTGTAACGTGATCCAAAACTAATGTGCGTTTGATGTGGCTACGTAAACTCTTCAAGGGTGTGATCGAGTTTATAGTCTACTCCCATGTAATTGGCTACAGAAGTGACCACGTTTAGTCATCGACACCCAGGGTCCAGCCAGCTGGGTTCAGAGGTCAGACATGATCCATCAATAGGCTCCACATTGGGTAGGAGCGATATGTCAGACTGGCAAAAGACGCACAAAAACAAAAATAATCATAGCTTATCGGTTTATCTTTCTACTAGGACACATTCATTCTTTATTTAATACCTCCTGTATAATATCAATATTCTAGAACACTTTACTGTAGTTATTTTTAATACTGTCAAAATTGCCTCACATCAACATCAGTTTAAAAATTTAAAAACTTCCCTTACGGGTCAGTGTGAACCAAGTGATTGAAAAACATATTACACTTTCTCATTCAATAAATGTATATATGAAATTTAAATGAGAAACTAAAGATGTTATAGGAATCAATCAATAAATAAATATGAATTGTAAACTTTTTTTACTATTAGTTTTACAGTCGTACCAAGAAAAAGCAATATAAAATGCACTGAGAGATGATATAAATACCAAACGAATGATACAGAAATGTGACATGAGGAATGAAGAAAAGAGAACAGAACTAACAAATATTGTAAAATCAGTTGATTAGCTATCAACGAAACTTAAAAAAATTGTTTTCATAAGCTGATGACAATCTGTTGAGTTCACTTCCTACAAAAGTTATCATTATCAACGTATGCAGTAGTTTCAGTAGTCGCAATGAAACGTTGCCGGCCTGTGATTTCCTGTGATGCAATTGTAGATAACAGTTACCCCGAGGTAAAAAAATATCAGTAAATTCTAAATACGGAAGGTGTTAGATGTCTACTACTTCTGTTGAATTTGTTTTAACATGTGTAGGTGTTACATTTTCATCAGTTCTAACTTCTTTTTCTGATATCATTGCACTTACATACAGTAAACCAATATCGACTAACAACAGAAGGCTGGACTCTAGAAAGCCAATTTTTTGTCCTTCAATTTCCAAATAAACTTTTTAAAACTGTGGGGACATATCATGCAAAAAGTTGCTGCAGTCTTTTTCCTCTCTTCTGCCTAAATAGATGACTAATAATGCAACATTTTGATTGGCTTATTTTTCTTCCAGCTTCCCTCCCCACGACTCATTTCCTTTTTTGGCTGTGCAACCTGAAGACAGCTCACTTGACACCCTGGTAAAAGTAACTTTTTATCCTTACAAGGAAATTGATGCAGCTATAGTTTGAGATGACATCATCACAAGCAACCAACCAGGCATCAAGTACGTATGAACTAAAACAGACCAGACATGAATCCCCAAGGGAGGCTTGGCACACTGTCTCAGTTTCATACCCTATAATATAAGTTACATACCCCTTCAAAGAAACATCTGATACTCTTCACGGACAACTTGTTTGGTATTCTTTTGAATATTCATTTTTTTCGTCGAATTTCGTCCATATAAGTGCATGATTTGATGTCCCATGTGAAGATAGATAGATATTGTAACTGATATTTTTAGTTTTGCCAGTTTTAATTCTCAAAGTATGACACAGTCACAACACGTACACAAGCCACATTTTCACGCACACTGGGCAACTTTTCATATTGCTAAAAAGACTTGTGCAGCTATCTGTACTTGGTAAGTAAACATTCACAGCACTGCACTGCACTGCACGGCACGGCACAAAACAGAAGTAATTTGTACTTTTTGGTAACTGAAAAGTTTGAGAAAAAATGCACTCACATTCAGAATTACTAGTACCAAATTTCTTTTTAAGTTTTAGTACAAAAGTTTTCATGTTCAATTTTCAATTGAGTATCGAAAATTTTCATTTTTATCGAGAACTGTGAGATCTACTTCTCAAAATTACTTTTGGAAAAAATATTAAGCATCTTAACTAAATGTATGAAATATTTTTCTCTACCATTTTTTTCTTCGGCAATGAAACCTAATGCAAATCACACCCCAAAAATGGAAACAGTTCATATGCTGTCTCTTTATCAACTAAGAAACAACATCAAAATATTACTTGCGTTTTACAGTCAATATTCTTAACAAATATTTTGCATTGGTTTGTGAGTTTGCACTGTGGTTTGGAAATTTCCATCAAATATCTTTTAGGTAACGCTAGTCCTGAAAAAGGTTTACAAACTTAGGAAGAATTATAACCAAAACGACTTTAATTGTTATTTCTTTTCTTCTAAATAAGAAATCTTCCTTGTTTTTGAAAGTACGAAAATCATTTTTCTCTGTTTTTATAGCTACTCACATGACAATGAAATTAAAGAACAGAAAACTGACAAATAGAAAATATTTTAAATCAAATATTGGTGTAAAAGTTTCTTGATGCAATTTTAACATACAACAACCAACATATCACAAAGGGTGCCTTGTTTTCAGTAAAAAAATATTGACTAATAAAATTATTGTGCAGATGCAGGGGTTTCTGTACACCTAAAGTAACATTAATCAAAACAATATACTACTGTATAGGCAATGAAAACCACTGCCTTGCTCGCTTTCACAAAATTTTCTGACACATCTATTTCAGAATAAAAGAAAATTATTTAAAAGTGTGTTGATAATTTGTCAAAACAAACCGCACAGAGGAACCACTCCCTGATAAATTTTTTTCTCAATTTCCTGTTTGACTTTAAAACCATGATATTATCGATGAAAATTTCTCAAATTTATATGTATTTAAAAGAAACACTTTACAGAAAACTTAAAGTTCTGATGCTCGAAATAATTTAGTTGCTGCTGCAGTTAAAAATACCTGAAATATGTTTCTATATCTTCCAAATTTGTGAAGATGTGAGTACTTATGACAACAGCACATCAACAATATACATGCCATCTTTATCAGGCACGGATAAAAAGTCTTTTCCTCCTGGTGTGAAACTTCCACATTTCCTGTGTACGGTAGATTTCTGAGTAAGCTAAATAAAACGAGGAAGTTTGTGCTTGCTAACAAAACTATGCAACAAGAAGCTGTATGATTGTGTACGATAACCTTTTGGTCTTCAACAAACCATTTCTACCGGGCAATAAGGTAGGAGTTTTCGCTAAACGGATGTTTTAGTGGTTTCAATACCCTTACCTATTGTAACCTTATATAGTACCTGTGACAACCACTATTGTGTACGACGTGTAATCCCAACCCGCTCAATTTGGTAAGCATTCATCGTGCCAAATGAACTATGCTCAAGAACACGATTTTATAGAAAAGCCGGATTTACATGTAAAATGGTGATCTCATTCAGTTCCAAACGGTTGTTTCTTGGGGTGGTATCGCAAAAAAAAAATGTACTGGATGCGCAATTGCGAATGATGTTACACGGAGACATTCCTATCTCTAAAAATAATCTAAAATTGTTTGTTTTTGTCATTTTTATGATAACGTTATCTCCGTCGTGAAATAGATATGGCATAAAGAGAGTGTTTTGGGGGACGACTATCTGGCAAAGCGGTGATTTTCAGAAGGCCAAACGTGTACATGTGTGCACTGCAACGATTAACTTCCGCGTTTATATTGTTGTCTTTGAGCCTGAGGACGACTGGACTGGGTGTGCGCACTTGTGACTCTTTTAAATGTTACATTGAACAAAGGAAGTGTTTGTATAGCGGTCTATTCAATTCAATTATATGGTCGATATATATAACAATGCACAAGTCATGCAGACTCCGAAACGAGCGTGGTTGCAAGAAAGATGTGAGTTTCAAAAAACAACACATCGTACACCCATGCGTTGCCAAAACATCAAAACACCAACGCTGTATATAATACATCCACGGGTCAAGTATACAATGTCGCCGCAATATTTCATGTACACGTACACGGAGAAATTCAACAACGTAAGCGGCAGGGAGTTTGACTATGACTATGAGTATTCCTTTCTACGCCTACTGGATATTTTATACAAGTGCCTACTTAAAGTTTACATACGTTTACAAGAAATTAATACTTATTTCAGTAAAACCAGTTGGTTTGCTTGACAGTTAATGTGCAATGTGGCAACCCAAAGAAAATATCGTGTGCACCGTTAAAATGGTGTAGTCTGCTCAGCCATACATTCAAACAGTTTCGGCCTACCTATAACACTGTGGCATGGCTCCGGTGATCTGGATCCAGCTTTTTCTTGTTTCACTAAGAAAGCTCTTGGCATCTTGAACAAGTAGTTAGGCGATTCGTTCAGCTTGAAATCAACTGAAGAAGTGAACCTAGCTACTTGAAAATTTCCTCCAAAATACTCCCCATCTGGTACGCTGCACGCATGCGTACATTAGCCCGCGTAGAACCAGTAGTTTACCCAATTTGTTATTAACTTTTCATTGGTTAATAATTAGAAGTTCGCTTTAGTTGACACTTCGCGCAGTTGAGACAGACTGTATAACCCATCGCTGCTAGCTTTGAAATGGAAATTAGTTTCGACAAGTTGGGTGGCGACAAATTCCCAGTACCGCTAAAAACACATACACGACTTCTTTATGGCAGCAGTGCAATTTTCAACTTTATAAATGTAGACGGAAATTTGACACTCTCTTGTCGAGGACTTTATATATAAAGTGCGGTTTTCATTATTTGTGGCAAATATATGTGAACGTTTGAGCAGGCTCTGATGCTGAATTCCGGGAAAAGTAAAAGTGACACCGACGACCTTATTGCAATTATAAAATAAATTATGGGTCCGATTTTCCCATGGTATAAAGCAATGTATAGCCCTTCAACTTTTTGTGTGGGAACCCGAGTTATTTTTATTTGGGTATAAGTTTTCACTAGAAGCTTGTCAGTGATAGCATGCGTGGAGATTAGTCTGTATTATTTATTGCCAACTTGGCAACAATGAGATTAAACACAGGAAAAAGAGTCAAGTTTTGCTAGAATTCTAATTGTACGCCTTTGTCTAATTCCTTAAACAAAGTAAGCTTACTTTCCGTCATGGGTGCCTGGTCACAAGAGATACGTGCCTCGATTGTCGAGGCCATGCATTACAAGGCCACCGAAACCCCGAACGTTGGCTTTCACTTTCCTCTCAGATTACAGCATACATGTGTTCCTCTACGAGTTGGTCAGTAGTGAGTCATTCTCAGCCAGGGTGATCTACAATGACGCAGTTACACCCATATCATGAATGGCCCCAAATATGAGTACACACGACAACGACCAACCGTTTGTCCACCTTCATGGCTTCCTCTCAGAAGGCATCACTAGCAAGCCAAAGTAACCGAAACCCTCTCGCCGTCCGTTCATTGCCTCCTAACCCCCTTCGGCAAAACAAAACGCATAAAGATTTCATTGTGTTTTGCACTGACATCACGAAGGCATTTTTTGCATCTTTTTAATGCACTTTCGATCGTTTTGTTTTCATATAAAAAAAAACCGCGTTCATAGCCATAATTGTTACTATAAAGTTGTCTCCGTTGCTATTTCTGTAACTAATTGCCTCTGTCATTATCTCTATAGCTCTTTCAAAGTAAATATTGACATTCGGACGACAACAAGTTGGTTTTTAATTTTTATGATATTAAAGTAGCTTATTGCTGCTGTATTTTGTCACTCAACACGGAATCAGATATTGCTGCCCACATTTCCCTGGTAAAGCGATCAAACTCCGTATAGATATACTTTACATTATAAATCTAATGTACGGTGATTACTAATGTCTATTTTTAGTAACTAACTTTTTTTTATGAAAGTATTGACAGATCTCCCAGTCTTTCCCACAGCTCAGACTTCACGTTAATTACTCCGGCTGTATGTACCCAGGCAATATATTTTGTTATTATTCCCCTGGTGACTTACTCTCTCACAGCTTCTTTATTAAATTGCAAAAATGAAGAAAAAAAAAAGTCGCCAATTGTCTGGCTTCCATTTTTAAAAGTCCACTTCTTATGATGACGGATGCATCATGTGATCATTTTTTCGAATACGAAGTTTGATAAAGTCAACCATTGATTTTATCAACTGCTGTAGAATTTTCTCAGGCTGTTAAAAACATCGCCGATGACGTCATGGGTTTTAGCCACGAGTTTTGGGTTACTTTTTCACATATGAGAGTTTGCGAGTCAGAGACTTTACACCGTAAACACACTGTTCTCATTATGAAAATTATTACTTGTCTCCAGTAATTTCATAAGACTTGACTTTGTTTTTGCGCGACACGCAAACAAAATCATCAATTCGCGATGCGCGCTCGTCTTTGTGGTGTAACATAACTCTCCTATATCACTTCATTGCACATATAAGCTCTTATATGTTTATGTTCAGGGCGAAGGTCAGTCATTGTAAAATTAATGTCAAGTTCAAGTTTACTTGGCCAAGACAGTACTCTCACTATTAAAGAAAGATGCGCGATGCTGATGCGACAGAGAAGAGCCTGGTAAAGCCTTTACTCCAAGGTATACACAGTAAAGGAGGCTGACGCCGTACACGGAAGGAATTTTATATTTTTCAGTTAGTTGCATCATATCCTCAGCGTCCTTCCAAGTTATCGGGCAGCTACTATCGTATGATCCGTACTGGTAGCCAAGCTGATGACCAACCAGTTCCTGCAATGTATACGAGTCGTGCAGACTATGTAGATGTGTAATTGGAATCAACTCATCAGCAGTTGATCGGTTTTGTGGGGGTCGTTGAAACCACTGTTTTCTGTGTGACCTGTCTGACACCGTGACTCACTTGTTGATCATATCCCACGAGGTCGGAAAGCTGCGTTTCGTTGAACCCGGCCACAGTCTAGGTTTCTAGAGGTTAAACTCCGAGGGTTACTCACACTAAAGGACTTTTTTTTTATCGTAACAAATATGCAAGAGAAAATAATCAATAATGCTACCCTAGATCATTTCAAATGTTGTGAAATAGACAAACTGTGCAGAAGTTTCGCAACCCAATATGTAAGTGTTACCCCACACTAACTTGAACATACTTTTTATCATGATAACAATAATTCAAGACAAAAAA
>NC_135561.1:8923731-8986231 GCF_964340395.1 Glandiceps talaboti
TGGTGTAAAATTTATCACATTTACTAAGAGAATAAATCCAAAAAATAGATCAGAAGGTGTTCCGGAGTATATTTATTGTGGTGTTTTATATTTGTTCTTGTTGATGTCAAAGTTCAAAAACATCTTTACAATGTTTTCAAATATGAGATAACCAACTTCATGTAAGTTTTGTGTCATCTCCCGATGTATGTTGGACAAAATACACAATTTCTGTGGCTAAAAACGAGAAACACGGTAAGGAATCACTTTTCATGGCGTGTCACTGAAATGTTATTCTTTGGCTGTACTAAAAATGTACCCTTGAAACAAACTGGGTAAAGCATAGACCGGATATGTATGAAAATGTCCGCCGATAAAGTTATACCAGTTGTTTTATGACGGTATGAGGGGGGAATTGGGCTCCGAACATGGACAAAATTCAACCAGGTTGTATGGTAGTTAGGTTAGAGATAACCAACTGCGTGGTTGTTATGTATGTACAGGTTGGAACCCTTAAAATTTTGGGTTGGTTTGTGTAGGGAAACTACTCGTCTCCAGATAGGTAATAGTTGATCCTTCTTTCTGAACGTTTCGAAACCAGCTTTGGGGTCTCTTCATCAGTCGCAGTTGTTGTGATAAATTCCCAAAGTTTAATTGCATTGTTTATTGTTTATTACCTTAAATGAGCTATACTGTCAAACCATATGATTTTATAGTGACATCTTTCATAATAGCTGTAACTCAGATAAGTTTTGAAATGGTGGACGCAACCATCTGTTGTCAAAACAAAATATTGAATCAACTTGAACATGTTGAAGCAGACACACAAGGACACTTATACTTCTGTCACCGTGCGCATGTATCCCATCATGAACATGAACTTGCACTTGCACTGGGAACCATTTCGGTGTCTCTTTCAAATCGCATTATGTCAAAATTTAGTTTATACTCATTTACATTGGTTTTCCTGTGTTTTCATCACTATCTTCCCCCTTTTCAAGTTTTATTCATTTCCAATGTCACACGTTTGGTATGTGTGTATCGTTACGTGTGGCGCGAAAACCTGACCCTTACACCATAGCAACAGGCAGCACACATGACTTGTTTTGAATATGTAACGAAGCCAGTACTGTGTCAATCATTTTTTTATTAAATAAATTAATTATTATATTAGTTTCAATTTCTGTCGACTTTTTCATCATTCCTGTTTTCACAGTAATAGATGATCCTATTAAGATTTCAATGGTCTACTTATAAACTATAACCAAGTTTGATAGGTAAAACTTCATAGTTGAAGCAACACGTGATAATAACCGAAAGCTGGACGCTACAAAACGGTTTAAAATGAAAGAATACTGTACAAATAAGACTATGTTTTTTTGTTTTTAAGTAAGCAAAGTTACCATATTAATACACGAGTTACTCGTCTTATCTAACGTTGCCATCGGTAGCACAGACTCGTAGTCCCGGTCACCGTGTTGACATAATCGTTCAGTCTCAAATTTTCCCACATTTTCGGCATTCTTTAAACATTTTCTCATGAAAAATAATATGATAAATCCCATACTTTTGACTTGAGATTATGTTTACTTAATATATAGTTCGAAACTGTCAACAATATATCGGATTGTTTACGATGAATTTCGCACAGGTTGCAAATTTTTTGTTTGGTTTACATTCTCATCATATATGACGTGCAGTGGTTTTCCCGGATTCCATACACGACCTGTCATTCCCTTACTACTACAGAAGTGGACATTAGATTCCAGGATGAAATTTTGCTATATATACCAGGAATGCCTGGCAAAATGAAACCTTTCCATCGGAGAAGTATAAATTTTAGGATAGACCATAGATCCTGGAATCTTCTTCACTCCAGGGTCAGTGTGTTTATGGATTATCCGGAATATGCATGCTGTGGTATAGGACGGCATGAACAAAGTTTCCTACCTTGGAGTCTGAAAATTTAAACTACTGGACCTTTCCGGTCAGTTGTACGTCAGTAGCTGATTACTACAGGAAACAGGACAGTCTTTGCTAACAATTTGTGAACAAAATAAAATTACAATGACAGTGAACCGTTTTTCTTTGATAAATATTTGACCGGACAACTAACTTTGAACATGACATTGAAAGTAGTTTAATATGGCCCACTGCCACATCTTGGACGCGACATCGTGTCGTCGCCACAGCAAATTGGTTTCCCCACAAATCCTTCTCTTTTTGTTAACGAATTGTCTCGAAAAACCGCACAGGTATTTAGATCAAGTGCATCCACCTACGCGTGAAAGCGATGACAATAACGTTATGACGTCACGACAACGATAGTGATCGATTCGTAGGAAATTGACACACCTCAGACGTGCCTTCACTAGAGTATTAGCGTTTAATTTATTAATTGATTACTCACTTGTGGTCACCTTTCGTCTATTCGTGGAGAAATGCTTCCATTGACCATGTTAATTAACAAGTAAACCCAGTATCGATATTTCTGACGGTTGGCCCTGTGTCAGGGACCTATATATGATTATTCACGACTATATATGCTAGGGTTGTGTTATATGTAAGAACCATACGTGCATTGATAAAAGGCTTCAAATAATAGCCAGTAAAAACGGAAAGGGAAGCAATTGTAAGATTTGAAAGGTCTTGGTAGTCTGAGATTGAGGTGAAATTTGACATGACACGTCGGTATAGAGCGAGAACTTCAGAGCGGCGAAATCACCATTCGTCACTTTGTAGTATGTACAGGGACTGGAATATATCCTTCCCATCTCCAAACACACACACACACACACACACACACACACACACACACACACACACACACACACACACACACACACACACTTGATTTTTTGTACCAAGGTATCTAGTGACACAACTCATCACTCTCGGTTAACTATACCGAAACTGCGCAGAACAGATTCTGCGATAAAAATACATTTCAAGGTGGGTGTCCCTCCGTTAATGTTAATTCAATTCAATTCATTTAAAGTCAATTCATTTCAATTCAATTCAGAAGGCAGCGGGGGTGAATTAGCTCCAAATTGCGAAAAGTTATAAAAGCCAAGACCTGTTTTATGTTCCCCATAACTGGGTGAACAACATCATGATTCCAATAGTATGAGCAGTAATAATAGGCTCAGAAGCTATTGGGAGCTGTCGGACCGTGAAATGAACATTGTATACGGGTGACTTGCACTTAGCTACTCAATTCAGACTTGTTAGTATTTGGTACGTGTTTGCGGTATGTCACAGTACGGCGACGGCGCAAGTAGTAAGGTGGACGGCATCCACGTAAACAGTGAAAAGAAAAGACTCACTGGGCGTGGGTGCTGACACACACGTGCCAATTTGACTCCAACTGTTACGGCCCTGCACGCACCGCAATATATGTACGCATGCGTTACCACCGGGTGAAATCGAATTGCAAAATATAGTCAAGTTTCATGTTTGTTTTCATCACACATACATACATACATACATACATGCATACATACATACATACATACATACATACATACATACATACATACATACATACATACATACATACATACATACATACATACATACATACATACATACATACATACATACATACATACATACATATATACATACATTCACACACACACACACATACATACATACATACATACAAAAATACATACATACATACATACATACATACATACATACATACATACATACATACATACATACATACATACATACATACATACATACATACATACATACATACATATAGTGTACACGCGCGCACAGCTACAGACAGACACGCACACACGCACGCACGCAAGCACATACGCTTTCATATGATACATACACCAAACAGTTTTTTTAACAGATCCGGAAGGAACTCGAAGCTCACTTTCCATTCTGTCTTTATTTTCAGCAGTGGAACATTCCATACAGGCTGTTAAATATACCCAGGCCTACACTGATATTCGAATAAATCGTATACGATGTGTTAAACCATAGACCTCCACTTTTTAAACCCAGTCTATAAAAATACGGGCTATCGGCTTGGGAACACAACAACCTAACAAATCAAAGAAAATAAACAAAGCTAGTTATTGTAAATTTATTTGCTGTGGTAACCGTTGTGTATTTTTTTTATATTCAAAGTGATGCCATCTGTAACTGAGATCCGATATTCAGCTAAAGTCGAGGCATAAAATATTGATACCACACTGAAATTTACCTCGAAGCAAATCTGACTCAAGGCACAGACATGGCAGAGTGAACCGTGACAACATGGGCAGAGATTCACACAACATGACAACCCCAAAATTATGTAATAATGTCATTTTTGTAGATTACCTGGTGAGAGTTTTACCAATCGTCAGACACGAGTCTTGACGTTTTAGTGGCCGGAGTGATATTAATATAAATATTAGATAACAAACAAAATTTACTACAAATTAAAAAAAAAAATTAGTTCACAGGCTGTTCCCATTAAAAGTAGAAATATCTTAATGTAATTTTTTTACGGATAGAATTCGGGTCATTGTAATTCAACATTTATAAAGATTCCAACTTGTTGTAATTCTACCACGGAACTGTCTGCTACATACAACTAAATACAACTGATCCACGATCCGATTTCGATAAAAGACGCTAAGGTCGAAACAATTTATTTTACATCCGTAATTTCTGTCCAAGTTGTCGTCAAAATAACAAATCCCGTTACTGGGTTAGAGGTTGTTTCAATAGTGTAATCACTCACTAATTCTCATTACTAAAGAATTCGAATGTAGTGCGTGGGAAGGAGTGACAAACGTGTTTCTTTTTGAGTTGAATGAATAACTTTTCTAATTTTGATACAATTAATTAGTTTTGGTGACTAACTTAAACCTTTCACCTAGTAGAAGGTGTTAAACTCGCCTTAAAATTGTTTCTCTGTCAGGTTTAAAAAGACATTAATGGGTCTGTTTTTCTATTAAAAGAATTGTATCTAAATATCACATTACAATATATGTATGTACAACACATTTATTCAATGTACAAATTTTGCTTACTCGTAGGAATGTAATGTGGATATTTCATTATATTTATAATAACTCAAATATTGAGAGAGAGAGAGAGAGAGAGAGAGAGAGAGAGAGAGAGAGAGAGAGAGAGAGAGAGAGAGAGAGAGAGAGAGAGAGAGAGAGAGAGAGAGAGAGAGAGAGAGAGAGAGAGAGAAGACAAAGGAAGAGAGAGTTGGGGTAGATGTATATGCCCAAAATGTAAAAGGATTAAGAAATTAGAAAACAAACCAAAAACATTAAATAAAAAAAGAACCACTGTTGATATTGTAAATTCGACATCCTTTGCGTCATCGTCTACATTTCGTATATTATTTGTCTATTTTGTTTGTCATAAATATTTAAGTATGTGGGGTGCCTTAATGCTTGCAGTCAAGTCAGTTTATATCAGTAGATACACAAAAGTTTTGTTTATTTCATAATGTTGTTTCTGAAACCAACATTACACAGTTACAAAAACAGTAGTATTGAGTTTCGAAATTGGATCATCAAGACATTGGTGGCCTTCAATTTGATAAGATGAAACATACCTTTACATAGGGAGATAGGGGGAGAAGGAGGGAGCGCGCGCGGCGCGTATATGTATGTGTGTGTGTGTGTGTGTGGTGTGTGTGTGTGTGTGTGTGTGTGTGTGTGTGTGTGTGTAAGGGGAAGGAAATGAATGAATGAGTGACTAGACAGACAAACAGACAGTCAGTCAGTCAGTCAGTCAGTCAGTCAGACAGTCAGTCAGTCAGTCAGACAAATGGGGGAGAGAGTGAGAGAGAGAGAGAGAGAGAGAGAGAGAGAGAGAGAGAGAGAGAGAGAGAGAGAGAGAGAGAGAGAGAGAGAGAGAGAGAGAGGGGGGGGGGGAGGGGGGAGGGAGCGAGAGAGCGAGCAAGAGGGGGACATAAATAACCCAGTGTACAGTTAGTTTTTAATGAATATTGAAACACTAATTAAAAAAAGTTTTATTTACCCATAAAACAAAATAATATTCTGCTTCATAATAATAAGCTAACGAATAAAATGATGAACTACCAATGACAGTGAAAGAATCTATGAGTTAGATAATATATCATATTTAAATACCTTGCGGTTTATAGAATAGCGACTGATTCAAATATGAAAAATTGTCATCATATCAATGGCTGCTGTGTTATTTACATAGAATTCTCTTTGGTCCATGAAACAAGTCATAATAGTTAAACAGACTTAATAGTAATAAAAGGAAATTGGAAAACATGAGACAGGTAAATACAGGACATTGAAATGAAAACCAGGCGATAGAATAGAATAGAATAGAATAGAATAGAATAGAATAGAATAGAATAGAATAGAATAGAATAGAATAGAATAGAATAGAATAGAATGGAATAGAACAGAACATAATAGAACATAATAGAATAGAATAGAATAGAACAGAACAGAACAGAACAGAACAGAACAGAACAGAACAGAACAGAACAGAACAGAACAGAACAGAACAGAACAGAACAGAATAGAATAGAATAGAATAGAATAGAATAGAATGAACAGACTCGAATAGAACAGAATAAAATAAAATACAGTTACAGAGTATAGAATACTGTAGAACTTGACAGATTAGTCAATTAGTATCATTAAAGAATGAATTGTCGGTGTCTTTGTAGAAATTGGCGTCATTTTATTCAGGAGCCATGGCGGTAAACGTGCTTCAACCGCTTGATGCTTAAAAACAACATTTTTCGTCGTGTTAGTAAACTTTATTGTTGGGCTTCTTTCAGCTAATGGTTTCACCTTTTGTAAACACCAGGCTGAGGCGGCTATTTGTGGGGATTTAATATGCAAGCATTTGGTATGAACACAGTTGGGAAAATACATCTTTCTTTACATTGTTTCTTACGAACATAACTCCGAAGCATTGGCGCTACCGTGGCAGGGTGGGCTGAACACCGCTCAGTGATACTGAGGTGAAGTTAATGTACTTTTTTTCGTTGAATCGGAGAGATTTTAGTCACTATCGCTTCTTATCTAATCACTAAATAATCTAAAGTAATGAAATTAATCTCTAGAGTCTGATATAGGATTTGGTTTCTTATTTTTGCCACGGAGCGTGATCGCTATAGTTTTAGGTTTGTTTGTTGTTAAATATAGACATTGCAAACATGGCGTGTTTTCACGTCGCTTTCGTTGAGCTGCCGAGAAGAATTGGATTAACCGTGCTCTGAATAGGAGCAGCAAACAGTCGCAATATTCTTTTGTTTCTTCTACCATTGCTGTCTACTTGGTTCATTTGTAGTGGTTTTCTGAAGAGATGTTAACGTGTTCTCTAAAGTCTGACATCACTTTCTACTGTGTTATGCCGCCTGTTGGTTTAGTCGCCACTTTGTGAGGCCAACCTCACCGACTTCCATATCGCCATCGCCAACGACACTTAGTTGGCGTGTAGTTATTCGGAGTATAACTCGTTGACAAGGTGCATTGAACAACGATCAACCACTTGGCTGTCGTTAGGGAGTCGTTTGGTACTATCTCAACAGTTTAAATTCATTGCAACTAAAATGTTTAACAACTCAGATCATCTCTCAAACCAAAATTGAACGCTTTGCAGGTTAAACTGTATATATAGATGCGCAGACCACAGTTAACCACTCAATGTATGAAGTTGCACTTTGAACAGTTGGAGGTGATTACACTAATGCAACGAATACGACCACAATTCCCTAAAAAACTTGACAATAAATCGATTAGATCATATGTAATTAAAGGGTACACATTCTGCTAGTTAAGTACATATTTCTAAGTATAGCGAACATTACGAAATATGACGAACAAGAAGATTTTTTTTTCAGGAGCGAATGTTTTCATTCAGCAGTGAGCCGCGTACGTGTATTTTGACGCGTACGGAATACCTCATACCAGTACGGTGCCCTCGTATCACTCAACTCCCGGATGGAATCTAATTATCATTGCGAAAAACAAATGTTTCTCTTCAGGATAAGAAACTCCAGTGGTAGAAAAATGATCGTTAATATAAATCATAATCATAAAAATCTGATTTATTTCGTTGTCATCTGGGCAATTGAAGATGACGGAACTGTTCATGTGACGGTCCTGGGAAATCAGAGCCCATCTTGTTTCTGAATTATCGCTCTTCAAATTACAGGCTATTTTTGCATGAAATATTGCAAAGTTCAGAAGGACTGGTAGTCAGTTACGTCGTTTTAAGATGAGTTCTCACGTGTCTTGATTTCGTCAATGTTATAGAATAACAGCACTAACTATGGTTTGCTAGTTAATCTTCCGTTCAGTCTGAAGACACTGGCACGGTAATGACATCATTCCACTCACTGTGAAATATTGGAGAAATTAACTCCAGTTTTAAGATGGCTGACCCGCTTCTGAAGTCGTTCACCTCCCCCCCCCCATTCCCCTATTTTGAGAAATATGGCTGCAAATAGTGATATGGTTTTAAACGAAATCAGTCCACTCCCTCGAATAAGGTTTCACTGAACAGAGCTTACACGCGGCTTTACGAAACATTCAGGTCACTTTGACTGACAAGTCATTCACCCCCCCCCCCCCACATTTTCCTGTTTTGGGAAATATGGCCGCAAATTAAGTGTGGGCTAAAAACAAAACAATGTATTCTCCTTGAATATCGTTTCACTGACCTAAGCTTGCACGGAAAAAAAATAACACTAAACTTACAAAATATTTCAAAACACAAGGACGTGGCGAAAAGTTTGTAAGACCGGATGATGATAGCATATTAAACAAACGAAACTTGAAGGGGTATCGATGAAGCCATATCGGTTGTCAGGGAACTAAACCAGTTCGAAATCTGAGCCAAAGAGCCCGATAGTTTGTCGACCACTTGATTTCTATGATATCGGCATCTACACGCAAAGGAAACGGTTTGTCTCTCAACTATAGACTTTAATTGGGAACCTGACAAACCTGATAACATATCAATTATACACCCAGGCTTTACATGTAGGTGTAATATCGAAAACAAAGATTCAGCGGTTTTTTGCAACCGTGTAGCCGTCGATTTTATTATCCAAAATCTAGGAGACTGAAGAGTTTCCCTTTATCTGAAAATCAAACTCATCGTAAACAGTCACGTGGTATGAAGGTATTTGACGATTGTTGCTCAGACGTAATTTGATGAGATCACCGCCAGGCCATGTTGTTCTCTATTTCACGTGACGAAGATGCCTAAAATGTCGATTGTGGGTGTTTTCCTGGGTCAGAGATCTGATGTGAACTCAAAAACTGAACTTACGTACAGATGGTGAATAAAATCGTAGATGTTATTATTACACATCAAATTCATTTGAATTCTTTTTTTTGAAGGTGCCGTATTAATAAATGATATCAGAAAACCATATGATATATACGTTGGTGAGAGATTTGATTAAGTTCGTAGACACTAAAATTACATTATCCGTGTTGACTTCATATTAAGTTTGGTTCACGGTACAGTATATATTTTATTGGTTTATTTTTCGATTATGACAAACTCCCCGATAAAGTATAAACCGAAAAAATATCGTTACATTTCGGGAAGTGTTATGGTTCTGATGAATGGTAGGTTGTACCGTGATCTGTGTGTATCATTTAGTGTCATTCGTGTGCCCCACAGTCTGGACCAGCAGTGGAAGTAAACAAACTAAAGAAGATTCATAGCTTAATATGCGTTTACTCATGGAAATGTCTAACAAACGACCATAAACATTGCAATATGCATACGTATTTCCACTGATTTACAATATATACAAGATAAGTTACTTATCCTTGTTACTACCAGATGAGGGAGGTAGGTAGGGTCCCTCAATAACTTTGGTAGTATAGATAATTTACAGCATACACCCTACACGTTTGGTTTATTTGTCTCTCTCTATATCGCCCCTAAGTCCTTGTGTCAGCTTGTCTCCCAATCTTTAATAACACTCGCTGACTGACTGACTGACTGACTGACTGATTGACTGAATGAATGAATGAATGAATGACTGACTGACTTTCTTGATGTATCTCAGGTTTACTCACACACTGTCTCTATCATTGTCTCGAGTGACCTTTATTCCAGTCTGTCGTCCTCTTTCTACCTTTCAACCCCTTCTCCCCACTATCTAGAATAGCACACCCTTCACCGAGTCGCCATTAACTGAAATCCTACCCCTATACGTTTTTACCTCTGCCAGGTGGTGTTTTCACCGGATCTAGGCAGCGAGTTGCTGTCTTGATTTCAATGGCGTCAGTAACACAGATGTCTATCAAATTGCAATGGCACCGCTAGTCTGAGACACTTGGAGCGGCATAAAAGCTGACATCGAATATCAATCATAACGAGCCGCAAATAGTACAATATCAAATATTCAATTTGTTATCCCTATGTCTCAAATCGATTTTCCATTCGTCTCAGAGGTCACAGGTCAGAGGTCAGAGATCAGATATAACTTTCTTGATGTATCTCAGGTTTACGTACGTGCATTACTTCACATTATCTAGAGCTAGAAAAGCGAAATTTTCCATAACTTTATTAATTAATATTACAAGTATTACCCAAACTGGTATGATTTTTACCTGCACTTTCATTTACCCATTTCTACCTCATACCAGTTGAAGTTTTTTCTTTCTTTTTTTTCCTTTTGTATTTTATTCATTTTATATCCCCGAAGGTTTCTTGCGTGAGATCGAAATGTAGGTATAATATAAATATCATTTTTTTGGAGACCAGCATCTCATTTCCAAACTTACCTAAACGTCAAAAGTATAGTTGATACGCAAGAATTACAGCCCATTTAATGTTAGTGTTCATTAGCTCTGTCTGATACACAACCACATAGAAAGCGAACAGAAACTGTACATTTTGAAATAGCAAGATTGAATGAATACAGTTTCTTGCTACATTTTGTCTAAATGAAATGAACAAACCAGTGGTGCCCTTGTGTCTACCTCTAGCTGCAGTACATTTCTAGTTTTATTTCATTTAGTCAAATTGCATAGAAGGTGTAGTTTCTTAATGGTTTTCGCGTGGTTGTATCAAAACAGAGCCAGTGAACACTAACATGGAACGAGCTGTATTGAGATCAAAATTTCAACCAGGGAATCTAAATTAGTTTTATCATCTTTTTTTCTGCGACACTCATCAAGTTGGTAGACCGCCGTTATGTTATCATATATCAGTGATATGTCTACTGACTTGACTAGTAGTTTTACGGTGTGTAATAGGACAGTACTATTATCTTGTGTTACTTCTCTCACATTAAACCATAACACCACTATCATTATTGATTGGAGTTGGCAACGAGTTGTCATCTTCATATAAATGACGTGTCTGGTAAACAGATAATCCATACCTCGGAAGCTCAGCATAACATGAAACGTCTTGAAATTCACTTTAACGAAATGAAATTCTAAATTGATAAATGAACTAATTTAAGCGGAAAAACAACCTATACACGGTGTACTCTAACTTTGTCTGCTGAGACACTTGAGTTTTTAATGTTTCCAGTCGTATAAATTTATTTACTATAACATTGAAATATAACTTTCCTACATATGATCTTGGTCTATTCATCGTTATCTGTTTATCTCGTCCTTAGATCACACAAGACCAAACACTCATTGACAACATGAAATATTGGAATCTTGCAATTGTCAAAATGGAGACTGTCTGTAAAGTTATTCAACCGTTAAGATGTGGTCTCCTTCTTTGACTGTTTACGTTACCATATATTTATACCACCTTCGTCTATTCTCATCGGTATCTTACTAACACCCAAACATATATATGCATCATCGAGTCAGAATATACACAAAATGGTTGGTACAAATATAGCCAGAGCAATTTCAATCCACCATCATTATCTGAAAAACATTCATCTCTAAATGTACTCCTCTCTCTCTCTCTCTCTCTCTCTCTCTCTCTCTCTCTCTCTCTCTCTCTCTCTCTCTCTCTCTCTCTCTCTCTCTCTCTCTCTCTCTAACATTCATCTCTAGATCTACTCCTCTCTCTCCCTCTCCTTTTTCTCTGTCTCTGTTTTGTCTCTGTCTCTGTCTCTGTCTTTGTCTCTCTCACTCACTCACTCACTCACTCACTCACTCACTCACTCACTCACTCACTCACTCACTCACTCACTCACTCACTCACTCACTCACTCACTCACTCACTCACTCACTCACTCACTCTCTCTCTCTCTCTCTCTCTCTCTATATATATATATATATATATATGCTATCACAAACCTTCGCCCATTTTACAAATTTTACCCTGTCTAATTTCAAATCATTACAAACGTACACTTAGACATCTGAATTTCTATTTAGTAAACGATATGGTTTACCCTATCTTGATAACGAGTTCTATCAATCACCAATGTACCCTTCTCAATGTACATTTCTCTGTGATAGACTTCAATTTCAAAATTTTTGTATTTGACCTAGCTAGTCTCTAATTTCAATATTACTCACACCAGAGCATACTAAATGTCCACTGTCGTGCTAAATCAACGTTTTACTACAATTTCAAAGGTACGGGTTATTTAATGATAAAGGTCCTGTAATGATGAAAAGTGGTGCATAAATGTGTTTGAGTAGTTTTAGTGAAGGCGTGTATTAATTCCCCGCCTTCACAGCCTGAAACATCAGAAAACTTTGTACATTTAACTCACATTTATTAGATTATGAATTTATCGTCCGTCTATGGGGGTGGGAGGGGGGTCTGCTAAAATGTATAGATGTCCTAAACTCGTAAAGTCTACATGATACAAGAGTCATACAACAGTCACGTCCAAGAGAAGAGGACTCAGGCTTGAAGGTGTCAGATTCTTGTACGACTGACGTAATGCTAATAACTTCTGTTTGTCGCTATTATTAGATGGTTAACTGGTACCAGTGACACCAAAACTTTGCACGATGACCGAAATTATGTCTGACATAAAAAGAATAAACAAAGGCGTGCAATTCGCGTTGACCGTAAATCTACGTACGCGCGATCGACTTAGCGAGATTGGCACGCGTAGTACCAGAATCCATAGCTACAGGTCAAATGTTGGGATGTCATATTAAGAAAAAAAGTGGAACGTTTTTGGTGGAAAATGATAACCGAAAGACCTATTGGAATTATAAATTTAGTTTTAAATATGATTTTTTTTTTTTTTTAGCAAATTCAAAAGTATTCTTAGGCGACAGTAGCCTAGTTCTATCCGGATTGAGATTTTAAATTTTGCTTTCCAATCATGAATGGAAGTAAAATTTAAAATTCCAATCCGGGTGGATAAAGCAAAATTTCAATTCCCAATCCGGATGAATTCCAGGCTAAGACGACAGCAACTGACATGAAATATACTTTACCCATTGTACGTCAGACAGTGATGATGCTTGAACACAATTTGCTTTGGACTGTGCGCGTATAACTGAATAGAGGTAGACACACACCACTATATATTTCCACAATGGTCTGACATGCAGACAATAATGTCACTTTTACGTTTTTTAGTGCGATATACCTAGAAGGCAATACTGTTGAAATGTATTTAATCATAGACCCTCCAGTGCAGCCTATCGTTCAATCAGGTCGCAAGTTTCAAAATTTTGTAGTGTGCTTCTCAGATCTAGCTTCCGACATGTCGTTTTTTCTTATTATTAACTTTACTACATATATTCCATATAATTGAGTCATTTTGGGAAAAATTTAGAGAGAAAATAACACATTTTTTGTATTCCCAAGTTAGGGGAAGACATGTCAGACTTATCGGCCACTGCTATTATTACTAAACAAAATAGATGCTGTTCAGTATTCGAATATACCATACACAACCATACTGCGTGTACACTGAAGTTGACACTGAGAGTGCAGGCAGCCATACTGATAAAAGATTCACAATTTGTCTCAGAGTGTCTGCTCGTTCTTGTTCGAGTTTATAGCTACATTTTACTACAGCCCGTGTGTACCGTTTAATTATCACGTTTTCAGCATATCAGGTTGTATGGATTGCCGTGTGATTTCTATTTTTCGTTTACTACATACTACACTCTCATCAGTCCTATAAATAGCCGTACTGAAAACATGGCGGCCAAAGTCTGCGTAACATTTCAAATGTCTTCCTTTTGTTGACTCGGGTTACATGACTCTTGCCAATTTTTTTTCATTAAAAACATCTCAATGTGTGAAAACGATATTTCATACCAAATATAATGAAAATCTATGAATCATCGACATGCCCGAGTGAATTTGGTACAGTAGATAATAACAGAACGGCGTTTAAATTTAACTTGCGACGTGCGGTGCATCTGGTTGTCTAAGGGTGCATCAAAACAGTCAATTTGAAGTCCGACCCCTATACACTTGCAGCTACTATATCCGTGTAGCACTGTTTCGGTGACTTATAAAATGGCTGCTTCAGATATAGCCTGGCGGCGTGAGGTTCATTTTCTACAGAAATGGTAATATGTAATTAAAACTTGACTCAGTTCTTCCCAGTTTTGTCATTTTATTTATACATTTATTTGTGTTTTTCATACTCTACTTGTTGCCTTGAAGAACTAAGCACTACAGCACTATTTCATGCAGCTATCCTTACTATAACTGCCATATTGATTTTTTGAATAAGGGACGAACGAAAACTCAAAGCATCAAAATGGTCGTTTGGATAAAATAGTGTCCGTAGCGTTAGTCCTTCAAGACAACAGGTAGACTTACTTTGCAAGTAAATAGACAATCGAAATATTGAACATACATGTGTGAAGCTATCCAGACACTGACATGATATCTACGTGTTGCCTTTCAAATGTGTTAATGTCAGTGTGTGTGTGTGTGTGTGGGGGGGGGGGGGGTGGGGGTGGGGTGGGGGGGATAAGAACCTGCATGACTATCATTCGGAAATATTACCATATGGAAAGACACAGTTCATGTTGAAAGAATACATTGACGGAGGGTTCAAATACAGTGTACACAAACCTTCCTTTGAGGTTCTAAACATGTTGAGAAAAGACAACGAAATAGATGGCGACGAGTCAAGGAATAAAAAACTGACAATTCTGACAAACAAGAAAAGAATACTGAATTCTTATTTCATTGGAAAATGGAAGAGAAGAAATGATTACAAAACATAAAAATATCAGATAAAATCTCATCATAACGGAAATACTTAAATCCGTAAACTCTAGATTGTTATCCCATAATATATTCACTTCTAGCATCAGACGAGCGTAACGGTTATGTGGGTCAAAGGTAACGTCCATGTTCACAGGTCAAATAAGTTGTCATGACAACGGTCGTATTTTTGAAGATGTGTTCTATTTTTGTTTCTGACACAGTCGTGTTGAATCATCCTATAAGTGTGGACGCCCACACAAGATCTGATCTAATTGTGTTATTGTTTTTGTTGTCGTTGAGCTCACGTCACCAATCGTCACGGTGAACTTTCTACAACAAGTGACAACCGTAATTAAGACATTTCATGACCGCTAATCATGGTCAGGGACATGTTAAAACTGACAAATAAACTAATTGACATGCCACCATCGAAGCCCTGCAACTCAACTGTGGAGGTGTAACACAACGCAGATTAGCACAGCTATGTGGCAACGTACAGACCAGAAAGGTGTGAGAGAGAGAGAGAGAGAGAGAGAGAGAGAGAGAGAGAGAGAGAGAGAGAGAGAGAGAGAGAGAGAGAGAGAGAGAGAGAGAGAGAGAGAGAGAGAGAGAGAGAGACAGAGACAGAGACAGAGACAGAGACATAGACAGAGGGAGACAGAAAGAGAGAGACAGAGAGATATACAGAGATAATACGTGTGGGAAGAGATAGGATGGCATTACGGGTTTTATAAGTATACGTACGAGAGTTGGTGTGTGCATATACGTTCGAGAAGAGAAAATGAATGATTTAGTCTGGAAACAACGACTGGCTCTTTCAGGCTAAGAACAGGATTGAATATTTGCGTCCTTGGTGTCATTAATGTGGCTACACCAACCCTATACTAGTTGGAACGATACCTCAATGATATCAAGTAACAACAGTATATTTCCGTGTTATTGTATCGGATAGTATATATACAGCCGATAACCTGGTGTTGAAAGGTTACAATAAGCACACAGGAAAATTAAATTCTAAAGTACAACACAACCTCTTATCCTCCAAACACACCCATTATTATGCATACCGTTATCTGAAAATCTAATTGTTTTGTTTAATTAGGAATTTGGGATTGTATGAACATACTTACTTTGCTAGGCCATCTCTTGATAAACCTGTTAAAATTCAATTACATTTAATGACTTGGAAATTAATCTGCAGATTAAATCACATCAGAGTGGCACCTTTTCACCGTGAATAGTTGATGAGTAAATGCAGCGCAACGCATAGGTGTGACGATAATATCTATCCCAAACGTTAGTATAAAACAAAGGCAATGAAATCTTTGACATTGAGGGCGGTATTCGCTTTTGTTAACTTGGTCGCACCACATGGTAAACAGATGAGAGAGAAATCCTATTTTTGGTTTTGATGCAAGTTTCTGAATATTAACAATTTCAACGAGAGACGTAGAAACCTACATACTGGTCGTAGGAAATTGTTAATTTGTCAAAATTCCATCCTATGAATCATAATTAAAGTGTTCTTCGCATAGGTTTCAGTCTTCTCCTTACCAAAATATGCCTTTATATGAACAAGGAGACCAACCCGTAACGGATTTTAAGACCATTTGAATTCGCGGATTTGAATTATATATACAATTACGGGGATGAATAGGGGGAGGGGGGGGGAGTTTGCTCCCCAAACGATTTTTTTCACTGAAAATCCCTAAACATATACCCATTTGGACTGAAGCTCCCGAAATGTTGATCGATAAAGTTGGGTATCACTTTAATGTTGTACATATCAAAATATCAAAATAGTTACGTAATGTCGTGTTCACAGAGTCGTATAGCAATCCTAATTGCACTTGGTAGGTGGGTGTCAAAGTATGACAAGCTTCGAATTTTATGATGGCGGCTAGGAGCGTTCCGAGGCGATGTCACGCTATAGCGCCACCAACGGCATGAAATCACTAATCATGGGTCCGGTTTGGTTGGTGTGAATTTATTGAGATTTTTCTAAGTAACGGTCACTTCAGGTTTTAAAAAGTAAAAAATTACAACCATTGTATAATCCAAAGACTCTAAAATAAAGAAACAATACACTTTATACACATTTGTTCTTGTACTGATCAAAATTAAAATCTACATAAATATATAGCTGCGCCAACTGAACTGTTTTGTAAGGTGTAATGACTTATTCCTAATATTGTTCACCGTGAGATCATAGTGTATTGAATCCCTTGTGGGTAATCAAATTTGTGTAGCAGTACACATAGTATGGTGCAATATATCCAATCAAATCAGCGTCCTCAATGAATTACGATTTCAACGTAGACTATTTATAGGTAAAACTAAATATCCACAGACCTCCACTGTGTCTAATCATTGGTTGTTTAAGAATTTCCACGAAATTGTATCATTTGTTGTCTGATCGTTAAGTAATACCCCAGTTAGGCAAAAAATATCTGGTTCTGGTGGTCAGGGTAAACTTTCTAAAGTGGTGCGACGACGCGATTTTTTTTTTTTTTGCAAATTAGTAAATACACATTTTTTTGACACTTTACATATTACTCTGTTCTATCATATTTATCTCTTGAAAAACTTCCTTTTTCTTCGAAGCAGTTTAGGCTATGTATTTAAGCAGTCTTGGCATGTAGGGTAGATGCTTATTCTCCTGATATCAAGATTAATAAGGAACGGGAAAGCAAAAATTATCGGAAAAAAAGGATCGATGCGAGGGTTTTCAGGGCACGCCCGCGCTGACCAGAACCAGATATATTTTTGGCCTTATAGCTATTGCAGGTTTAAACTTATACACGTAAATGTGTCAAAACGTCCGTACAACACAACACAACACAACACAACACAACACAACACAACACAACACAACACAACACAACACAACACAACACAACACAACACAACACAACACAACACAACACAACACAACACAACACAACACAACACAACACCAATATACAGCTTGGGTTAAAATGTTGTCTTTTTGTGTATTGTAAATACAGAGAAATGGTTATTTGATATTTTGTATACGGTTACAAAAATAACAGCCCCATAACAGTGTATACAATTAGACATTATCCCCTAATATTTTTCTTTGTTTAGCCAAAAGAATGTTGAGACCATACAAAAAAGTTCAACTCAGAGCAGCACATGCTACAAAAACTAGAATGGGACACAATAGAAGTAAGAAAAACTCAACGGCTCACAATACACAAAATCCTAAATGACAAAATAGGCATCAACTCAGAAAATTACGTCAGGCCCAAAATCATGCGAATTCGAAGTAGAAGATCGCACAACAAATAACTTGAAATGTACCACTACACATCACTACACTACACACCCCCTTCATCCATTCCCCTTTTCTGGAAGCCACGACATTATGGAACAGCTTTCCACAAAGTACTGTTGACATTCAATCTTGTGAGACATTCAAAATCCACATAAGAAACCAACACCCCACAAGGTTCATCTAAACGCCCACCACCACTCTAGTCAGAAACTTTCAGGTATGGTCCCTGGTGGACCTATTTTGGAAGTGAAAAGTACAAGGTACAAGGTATTAAAGGTACAATGAAAATACGAGTGATCCAAGGGAGCCTTGTCACTAAGAGTCGCTAGACGAGTAATGACAAACCCCACTGTACTGCTGAAGGATAATATCGACCACTGCTTAACATGGAAAATGTCTAAACGTTGGTATTTTAACATATTTTTCAGTTTCATATTGTAGTTTGATTGAAAAATGATACTCCGGTTACTATCAATACAGTTTGAACATGGTGACAGATTCAAAACCAAGATTTCGCTCAAGATTTAAACTTGCCACTACACTACCTAAAGATAATATTGATCACTAAATAACAGATACAATATCTGTTTATAAATTATTGACACTTTTTAGTGAATATATATATCTTTGCTTATTTGATGAAAAAAGTCCCAGGTGCAGGTTTAACACTTAACAGTAGTAACCCTGTTGTCGTCTATATACAAGACAAAAAACGATGGGAAATGTTATTGTATTATTTGGCCACTGGGGGCGCTTTTCAAAAGTTGATCGGAAGTTAACTCTTTGAATACAGCATACATCTTGAAAATGCTTTTTCCACATGTTTTCACTACATATCTATGTGGTATTGTTTGCAGAATCTGAAGCCTAACTAAATCAATTTATCCTACATCGAACTAGTGATCTTACTTCTTAAAATCCATAAATAAGTGTTCAGATTCAGAAGTCACTGTAAAAATATTCTTCACTTGAATATTTCACGTCATCTATTATTATATATTCTAAAGGCCGATTTTGAGTTGCTAGCTTAGTGTAAACATGCTTGGCTATTCGTACTGCAAAGTGTTGTGACAGGGACATTGAAATTTGAAAGCGGGCGATCACGTCACTTTATTTGTCATTATTGTCCTTCTTGTTAAATGGCGGTCCAATCCATTCCTTTAGCTGTGTCCAAAAAATCTCCCTCTTGTCGGCTTGCATTCGCCTTCGTCTTATTCGATTGATGAATTTTCCCAAAATGTTCTCATTGGGTTTTGATTCATCCCAACTAAGACTGGATGCCTCTAACAAGAGTGGAATCTCACACTTTTTGTACATTATAATCTTAAACGAATCCGTCGGCCCATCTTCACTCAGAAGTTTGGTATACGCTAGGAATTGCTCATATCTAATACAATATTTATCATTAAGATAATTCGGAGAAAATATTGCTATGTATTTCCGACTACTGAAAATGCCTTCTGCGATGTTTGTTAGTTTTTGTTTGCCACCTCTGCAGTCCCGGATGTCGAGATACACCGCTAGACCAAACTCGTCTTCCAACTTTGGCACGAGTACATCGCAAACCCAATCCTCGTCTTCCTCGCAGTGGGAAACATAGACATCATATAGACAGTCGACTTGCTCTTCCTTGTCTGTAGATGTTTGTATAAGAAGTGCACATTAGATATATGTAACGATTGCACATTGTCATCATGCAGTGATCAACAACAACAACAACAACAACAACAACAACAACAACAACAACAACAACAACAACAACGGGTTTATTTGATTCAAACAGGTATCAGTAAACTTATTTCAATATTAGTTTCTATTAATTAACAAATGAGCGGTGGGCTTACATTTAAACAAGAACAAAAACAACAACAACAACAACAACAACAACAACAACAACAACAACAATAACAACAACAACGTGTTTGGTGCAAACGTGTATCTAGAAACTTATCTCAATATCATTGTCTAGTAATTAATAAATGGGAGATGGGCTTACATTCAAAAAACATGATCGACTAACATCGTTGTTTCTAAATCGGCTTTAGTGCTTTTTAAACAGTCACATATTCCATCATCATAATCTCATGCATAACCATTATGACAGCAACGTCACTATCACTTGAACGTCTACACCTTAGATGACGTCATCGTTTGCCAGAAAATTTATTCTATAACTATGCTGAATATGATTATCCCGAAAAGAAAAATAAGTAATTTCAAAATATCCATTCACATATGCTGTAAGGTGGCACAAACTGAGTTTATAAGCTCTTAAATCGTTTTTCAAAATACCAACATAAAATCTCAATTATACTATTCTAGCATAATGTTAATGTCAATGTATGCCTTCTATGACATTACAATTGCCTTCTGGCATATATTAGAACAGTTGGTTGAATTCGGGATTTCGTCGACATTTATAAATACTAAATGACGTCATCAAATCGTTTGTAAGTTATATCTTAATACCTGGTTTGATCACACAGTATAAATGATGTGGATTCTGTCATATTGCGTTCACTGATCATCTTTATCTGCTTTAAGAAACACATTATACTCACAAGCATCATATCCTTCAAATTCCTTGAACCATTTCAATTCTTGAAAACGTCTTTTGCGATTATCTCTCTTCACTTTCTTTATGACTATGAATATAATAATAACTCCAACCAATATCTCACTGACTACTATGATTATAATTAAGAGACCTGTTGGTAAAATATATTACATAATGGATCAGTTCATATAATTCTATTGAGATTGTGAACAGCTTTTTTCATTTTACAGTGTGTATTTTATTTTATTAATTTATTTATTTCTTTTATTTTTATTTTTATTTTATTTTTTTTTGTTGGGGGGGGGGGGGTCACATTTTCAGCACGTCATATGTACCATCATACATCAACGTCGGGTTAGTCCTATATATACAAGTTTAAAAAAATGTTTTACCCAAGGTATTTGTGTGTGTGTGTGTGTGCGTGTGCGTGTGTGTGTGTGTGTGTGTGTGTGTGTGTGTGTGTGTGTGTGTGTGTGTGTGTGTGTGTGTGTGTGTGTGTCAACGAATTGTGGCAAACGGAATAAAGCATCAAACGGTGCTTGCAACCATAACGCATGTGTGTTTGATCATGCGTTACTGTGTTTAGCCATAAGTGTTGTTGGATATCGCCTTCATCATAACGCCGTACTGTGATACGGGACTTCATCGGTTAATAACAATATATGATGCAATAGATCTAGACTACACTATTAATCTTAAAATACAAGTCTAAATTGTTCTTACACTGCTGAATGCAATCTTTGAATAAGAAACCATTATGATCTTAGATCTGATAATGCGTATGTACTTTCAATACAGTGTGTTTGTTTGGGAGTTTTATTATTACAGAATAATCATGATTTTAACTATTGACCACCTGGGGTGTCGGAGAGTTGGTACTCAGCACATGTGAAAATAAAAGAATAGCAGCTACAAAAGATGCCAGTTTACTTTATTCCACATCATCCTGTGATATTACATAACAGTATATACTTACTACGTGAGAATGTAACTTGACTTGTATACCGCTCTCCAAGATCTCTGTAGAATTTTACATATTGTGTCGCTGTTATATAAAACAGGCAATGGTAAATAGTATTAAAGTCTAAAAAGATAATTTTACTTTTAGGTGTAGTCGAAAATGTAAATTGCACATTTTAAAGCTTAAGAGGGGGTCACTCTCGACTTTGTCTTGCTGTTTTAATTTATATGTCACGTGAATTATGACTTTTTCAGTACAAAGAATTCAATCAGCTGGAAATCGCAATAAAATATCAACTGACTAAATATTCAGATGAAATGAACATCTTGTCAGCACAGTGTTTTCAAATTGATACTCTAGAGAGATGGTAATACAGGCACTGATTAAACACTAGTTCCGTGGTAAGAGTGCCACCAGCATGCCGCAATTGGATTTTGAAAACGTAAATGGACGAACCCATTATTACTTGGGGATACCAACCACCTACATACAGGGACAAGTAAATATACTACAAATATGTCTGCCATTCTGTCAACTTTGCATATTTCGTATAACAAAGTGATGTGCATATGTCCCATATATTATGTCACCCTTGTACCAGGTTTGATTGAAATTGGATTTTGCATGTCTGAGAAATGACGATTTACGGACGAACGGAAACACAGACGGACGGACAGACGGAGCCCAATGAAATAGTCCCCTTTTTTTTTTGGGGGGGGGCCTAATTACAGCATAGAACCATTGAATCATTATCATTACCTTTATCCATACAATTGAAGATTTTAGTTCCTATGGTTACCCTTTGCAATAAGGTAATGTTACTAAAAAGGGATTTAACATTCTGTTTACCTTGTTCTTCATAGGGTAAAGGTTCGTATTCTATTCCTGGTCTATGGAGTATTCCTGCAATTTCGCATGTATACACACCGTACTGACTTGGTTTCATCAAATCTAGGCTAACCATGTATTTGACGTACATTTTGTTATCGATTGTTTGTATCTCATGTGAAATCGTGTATGTCAAATTGTCGTCATCTTTGACCTGTGATGAGTAATGGTGCAAAAACATGTTAGAAATGCCAGTCGTTCGACTAATGGATGACAGATATGGGTTTGTAATTCCATTGTCCATCAAGGCAATTGAAATGAACAGGTATGTCAGAGTAAACTATATTGTGACGATTTAACGTTGGCGAGTTGTCGCAAGTTTTTGAGAGAGTCAGGTTTCTAACAAAATCAGGAAATATTATACACTTATTGCCTGGCTATGAGAGCACTAATAGATGTCTATTACCTTGAGGGTTGTTATACACCTATCGCCTGGCTATGAGGGCACTAATAGATGTCTATTACCTTGAGGGTTGTTATACACTTATTGCCTGGCTATGAGGGCACTAATAGATGTCTATTACCTTGAGGGTTGTTATACACTTATTGCCTGGCTATGAGGGCACTAATAGATGTCTATTACCTTGAGGGTTGTTATACACTTATTGCCTGGCTATGAGGACACTAATAGATGTCTATTACCTTGAGGGTTGTTATTCAGCAACCATCAGTGAAAACGCCGTGTTATAAAAACAAATGCCACGGTGTCAGGGATACGACTTGCATTGTCGCACAATAGTGAATCTATTTTTATTGGGGTTTTATTTGGGACTACACAACAACAACATGTGATTGAACCGATATTACAGTCAAGGCGCCATTTTCATTTGATAATATGAGGTTAGGCGTAAAAAAATTGTAGTTCCGATTACATTCAATTTTAGAACAGGTGGGAGTAGGTAGATTTTTTATTGTATTATCATTTTTTTTTCATATGTGTCTAGTTCAGGTAGTTAATGTTTTCCGTTGTTTTCCATATGGTCTCTGTTTTATTTATTTCTTCCTATCAGATGTACAGCCATTACATACAGAATAGAAGAACACTTTTATATTGTCTTTTTAAGTTGATGTCAGTTTCCGCATCCACTGTTTCTTGCGAAACTTCACAACACAACTTTCGCGATTTTCTTATTTTTTTCTCGAATATATATGTAAAAAACGTTTAGGGTCGGCACTGAAAAACTAGGGGGGGGGGGTCGGGTAACCGGAACCAAACAACTTTTATCTGGCCTTATTACCCAATATCAACTCTTCGTTCGTCGTATCACCGTGCCGTGAGTGCAGTTTCAGTAACGTAACGTAACGTAACGTAACGTAACGTGGTCGTTAGACGAGTGTCACGTTACGGAAACTACACGAATGGTGATACGACGAATGAAGAGGTGATATCGGGTAATAACCAATTTATCATATGCCTATGCCCAGGGATTCAAAGGGAAATTACAAAAAGTAAAAAGAGCACGGCTTGCTATGCAGTGCGCTTCTTCTTGTGTCGTGTGACCTATTATCAGGAGACATTCACATACATATAGTTTGCTAACCCTGCTCCGGCTATCATCGATTTTCATCAGATTTCGGTGCAACTTTCCATATTTCGAAATACAATATTGGTTTTAGAGTAAGTTCTCAAAAAGTTTCAGAAAATGCTTTAATATGTTAGTAAAACTAGATGGCCGACCGCGAGCTTAACGTGGACGTGTGTGATACGGGTAGCGTACACACTGTCGGTGGATGGCTCACACACAATCGTGCCCACGATACCGTTGCGAAATGTATATACATGTACAGTGTTGTTATACATTTACGATTATAAATAGTATCATTTTGGTATGGATATTTTCGTCAAATTTTCTTGTTTTGAAAATTCCACAGCGTTGTGGCATACGCGATATCCCTAACTTCAACGTCGACAATCGGCCGCCATTTCATTTAAGTTTGTTTATGTTTATGTCCAGAATCGACTTGTTTTGTCGAATCAGAGAGGTGTTTTCTGATGACGTTTAAACGTGAATATCATGATGTTTAACGTTCCACATCAGAAGTGACATTTCGAGTTAAACGTCACAATGAGTGATTGATATGGGCATAGATATATGATAACATTAGATACACTTGCATCTGTATTTAAGTCATTAATCATGCAATTGTCTTGAAACATTTATTATTTGAAATGTTAATTGAGGTGTTTAATATTATATTAGGATATAGGTGTGTAAATATTAAATATCACTTTATCAAACATAATATAACTAAATTACTAACCTCAATACCATCCTTTATAAGTTTGAAATCATCATTTCCAGTTGACGTTCCTTTTGTAAGCTCCTTCATGCACCGAAATCCTTGATGAGTACCGAGAAAGACGGCATTTTTCCTCTCTGCAATTAAACACACAAAAGATTTTATTGATTAGTCTGTTAGTATCGATCGAAACTAAGATTCAAATAATTCCTTAGACATGTAAGCTAAATGTCCATAATGAAAACAAAATATTTATATCCTCGCTTATTACCCCTGTTATTCCTGGCAAGGTACTTACAATATCAGCCAGGGTTGATTATATTTAAAACTATGAAGAATGATAAATCCGTAAATCAGTAGATATACAATTAATAGGATTTATACAATTCACACCTGTCAAATGTTTAGGACACAAGTGGTATGATGGCACCACTACATCCTCCATATTGACTAGCATTCTGAACTACCATACAAACCGATTTTTAAGCTTAGACCAAAGACTATTGAGTTCAAAAAATGGTATAAATCACTTGTCACACATTTATTGTATTGATAGAAATTGCAAAGTCGTTTGATTGGACCTTCCCTTTAAATTTATCATTGGTTAATATCATTAAAAGGGAGGTCACCTATGTTTACTAAAAACTTAGATGTTAAATGAGATGTAATGCACTGGTTTCATTCACTTTCACTGACTTATCAGTACGGAGCTGGAGTCGGTCACATATTAGGCAGAAGTGATGTACTGGCTTCGCTAGGCAACTTCCATAAACGTGTTGTGGACTATTTCCATTGTTATTATATATTATATTATAGCATTACCAATTCCAGTGAATTTTGTGACGTCATCGCTGTACATTATTACTGATAAAGTACTGTTATTGGGCATCGCGGCCCCGGAACGAGCATAACAATACAAGCTTATGTACGTATATGTGTCGCTATGATTAATATTCAGCTTCCGGGCCGAAACATGGCAGACGATGTTCAGCGTTGTGTATATTATACGTTGTTTTGCGTTTCTCGGTCTACAAATTCACTGGAATTGGCAAAACTATAAAATAATAACACTAATGTACGTCCCAGTCCATAATGGACTCAAGCAAACTTTGCACTCCATTATGGGCTGGGAGGGCGTACATTATTGTTTAAATAAGCAGTCGACAGTACGTTTAACGGAAGTTCCCTAGCAAAGCCCGTACGTCACTTCCGCCTATGTTCAGATTGCTGCCAAATCCGTACTGATAAATAAAAGTGAATGAAATCAATGCATTTTATCTCATTTAAAATCCAAGCTTTTATTAAACATAAATATAAACCACTGCCTTACGGAAATAAATTATAAATACTAACCTTTGTATATGTATATTAATTGTTGAGACAGGCCCAGAATACAGAAGTAAACCATTCCTTCTTCTAATTGAATGTCAATTCCGTATATATGCACATTAAGAGACACAACGAACTTCGAATGGTCTTTATTGTAGAATTTCCTCACGACTATGTATCTCTCTGTTGTGTTACGAAGTGGTATACTTTCAACGTCCTTGTAAACAAAGTAATAAAGCAATGTCAATCACGTTGAATAAATTATCAACAAACATAGAATGATCACCTTTCTCCTCTGGTTATTGCTACAGCTACCAGTAAATATATACAGCAATAGGTCACACACACACACACACACACACACACACAGACGCACACACACACAGACACGGACACACACGCACACACACACACACACACACACACACACACACACGCGCGCGCGCGCACACACACACACATAACCACACGCACGCGCGGACACACGCACATGCATACACGCACACAAACACGCATGCACACGGACACACGCATACACGCATACAAGTACGCACACATGTACGCACGGCTTCAGCTCTAACATTTGTTCAAAGATCTTAATTATGAAATTCGTGTTTTGTACATACAGGAAATCATTAAACTGACCATGTTATTTCTTTGTCCATAAAATGTTACATCTTCCTCAAGTATGTTTTCGAATGTTGAGTTCCACATACAAGCAAATTGTACACTTTGGTTTGGTGCATTTGAAACTAATATAGTTGACGTATTGGTTACTGAAAAACAAGCAAATACGAAAGAAAAAATCATGGTCCAAGAATCCAGATTATTTCATATATATGGTCACTTATCCAGGGTCAGGTGCTGTACTGCAGTGATTGATACATGATACAACTTGTACCACTCTGTATGTTGTTGTATTGTTAAACCAGATGTAAACTGAATGTCTTCCGTAAGGGCAAAGTTTTGAGATTGTCGTTCCTACAGACAATTGTAGGAACATATGTAATAAGTCATTTTTTTTCTCATTGATTGCTATTTGCTCATTGCTATTAGTGATCTCCTGGCCAACCACAACATGTACTGTGACATTTGTTGAGAATGTGAAAAAAAAATAAGCGCATCGTCGTACCACTTTAGACAACATTTCCTGACGAGAAACTATTTTTTCCTTTTTAGTGGCCTACAAAAATATGCCAATAATTTATTAAAACTAAAAGCTACATCAATAATATTTTTAGGGCAAGTGCGCTTTGGTATCGCAAATGCATGTATCAAATTATATTGAATTTGAAGTGTGCATTCTTGAGATGTAGCCTAATTACCGAAAACCATTAATTATGTTAATTTCTCGTTAATATTCTTGAGATGTTTACTGAAACCTAATCAGTTCTTGTCACTACCCTACAGAACACATGCAATAAATTTCGTTTGAATTGAGCCAGTCGTGTTTTAGAAAATGGTGATAAAGCCGCACCACTTTAGACGACATTTCCTGACGAGAAACTATTTTTTTCTTTTTTGTGGCCAATCGAAAATATGCCAATAATTTATTAAAACTAAAAGCTACATCAATAATATTTTTAGGGCAAGTGCGCTTTGGTATCGCAAATGCATGTATCAAATTATATTGAATTTGAAGTGTGCATTCTTGAGATATAGCCTAATTACCGAAAACCATTAATTATGTAAATTTCTCGTTAATATTCTTGAGATGTTTACTGAAACCTAATCAGTTCTTGTCACTACCCTACAGAACACATGCAATAAATTTCGTTTGAATTGAGCCAGTCGTGTTTTAGAAAATGGTGATAAAGCCGCACCACTTTAGACGACATTTCCTGACGAGAAACTATTTTTTTCTTTTTTGTGGCCAATCGAAAATATGCCAATAACTTATTAAAACTTAAAGCTACATTAGTAATATTTTCAGGACAGGTGCGCTTTGGTATCGCGAATTTGTGTACCAAGTTATAATGAATTTGAAGTGTGCATTTTTTAGATATAGCCTACTTACCGAAAATAAATAATTACGTAAATTGCTCATTAATATTCACGGGATTTTTACTAAAACCTAATCAAGTCTTGCCATTACCCTACGAAATACGTCTTCAAAATTTCGTTTGAATTGAGCAAGCCGTTATGGAGAAAACGATGACACAGACAGACAGACAGACAGACAGATAGACACACAGACTTCCACCCATAAATATATCTCTTCCTTACGGAAGAAAAATAAATCGGTATTTTCACAGGTGATTATGCAAATGAGAAAACGTGATATAAGATACCTCCTCATGCAAACCTGGAAATAAATTCATTTGTTTTTAAGCACATACCGCTTTTAGTCTGTAAGGTACGTCGTGACAAGGGCGCCCTCACACATCGGTCAACCCCTCTAAAGAGGAGGCAGGTGGGGGTGGAGCAATTTGCAACATGACTTATCTTACAGTCTAATACATGTACACTTTTTGAACAAACGTATTTCAATATTTTTCTTGATCATCACAAGTTTTGACGATACAATAATTATGCAACTTAAATCGTTATTTTCACTGCAAACAACTACTTTAATTAAATGTTATTTTCATTTTGTACATTGCGACGGGATATTTGTAAATTTCCATGGAAGATTTTGAAAATGAATTTGTTATTGTAATCATTTTTATTATCATTTGCAACTGAAATCCGACCAAGAAAACACGATTCGCTCACTGTCGTCTGCAACAAAGAAAAATCTCGCCATTATTTGCATGCATGTATCCAATAAGTTACGTTTTCGGTTATATTGCACTACATTTAAATACCACAAGTATGTGCACATAATGACGGGTACATATGTAATAATAACAGAGCCCAATGGCGCATGAGTTCCAGTGTGGTTACTCTGCCAGGGGTATTTGCACCCGAGCTTGCAGTGTTTTCTGCTGCACTTTCACTTGCTATACTCGCGAAAGTACTGCCACAGAGAACACTGTAAACACTCGTGCAAATAGCCGAGTATGCCACACTTGCATTTACCAATATTGTTTGTATTATTAAAAATCCAAAATAATGTGCCGAGTAATCTGTAAGGTACGTCCTGACGGGACGTCCTCACACATCGGGAAACTCCCTTTCACGCCGGTGAGGGCAGTGCGACACGACGTATCTTACAGTCTTGTGCCGAGCACTGGAATTATAATTCACCTGTAATCTTTGGCAATATATGCAAAACCTGCAACAAGCCATCGTTGTTCGAGCACATGTATAATCCAAAGTCATCATCGTTTACGATATTTATTTCAGAATAGAGTTCGTAAGTAAAGTAACCATTGCGATTATAACGGTTCTCCTGTTGCAGTGCCTTCGAAGGCGTCACCATAGTTGATGTCAGGTTAGTAAAACATATCTGTTGTTTTCCATTACGTTCCTGTGTAAAAATAATAAACGTGTATAGAGTATTTACTCAGAATGAATATTTCATGTAATCTTTTGTATCTGGCTGCTTTTTCAAAACCCTTTAATGTGAATATTTCTACCCAGATCCTGCAATGGCATAGCATCTGACACTGTGGGTGACATTGTTCAACTAATTAAATGAGCTTCAATATATATAGTGTCTCTTTATAAACGTCTCCTTGTATTTATTATGTATTTTAAGTTTAACCTCGCCATCGCCCATATCGTACCGAAAAGATGCGAATCATACTAGTCCAAGGGTTCCAAGAATAATAAAATGAACAGATATTTAGATTCAGGAGTCAACCGTTAACTTCCTTTATTTCCACTCTGAAGCTACCTCGGGTTTCCCCAATTTTTTTTAAAGTTCCGCTACAACTTGCAATATATAATGATATATGTATGTCATCAACTGGCCAAAACCAATGTGTATATACCATCCCAGGCGGTGGTCTAATGCTTCAAATGCACTTTAGTCAACTGATTTGATATTATTGAAACTATAGAATTGTCATAATTATATTTACTAGTTGACAATTGATTAGGAAAAGTATGTTTTTCAATTTAAAAAAAAAAGTAATTCAATCGTCACGTGATGGCTTTCTGGCTCTATTGGTATTTGTTTACGGACACATCTTTAGTACTCAAAATAACATTCAAAAACGGGAGGTATTCGAAATGATTCAATCAACGCATCTGTGCTTAACATACTGAAATAAATCACTTAAAAATTTCTTTAAAAATCAAATAAATTACCTGTAACGGCACTTTTATCAATCTGTAAAAGTTTGTTTTAGAATACAATTCTGGGGATGTTGATTTCCATACACAAGGAAAGTGTACACGTGCATACTTTGGAACGAAGACTATGTTGTCAAAATTAAACGATGTGCCACCTAGGGAGAAGAAATTGAATAATCATGTAAAATAGGTTCAGGAACACTTGTGCATATTGTGTAAACACACAAACACACACACACACGCACGCACACACACACACACACACACACACACACACACACACACAGGTATTTGCATGTAAATGTACAGTTCACTTCACAGGTACAGAAATTAGAAAAAAAATAAAAAAGTAGAACTTATATGGCTAAATAAATAGTGGCACAAGAATGCAACTCTAATAAACAACAAAGTGGTACATTGTTCTATAATTAATATTTTAAACACCACAGGGATATATATCAAAATTAAAAAAAAAAACAAGAAACAAACTTTAATGGCACAATTAATAAAATAAACAAAGATTAAAGTTGTATTACATATACTATGAATTATAATAGCGGAAATGACGTTTAAATTTTACAGATTAGTACAAATTACAGCCAACGTAGTGTAGTCATGATTCCCAAGCTCTGGCCCATTTAAACCTAACTATACACTTTTCCATACACCTTATAATATTCTACCAAATACCTTACCAATCTGATAAGCGTTGAGTCTTTTGACAAAAAAAAATCAAAAAATTCAACATGTGCATAGTTACTGTTTAGTATCTCGTCAATGCTTACATGAACAGTTGCTTAGAAAGAAATACATACCCGGGTCATTTGAATCAAATGAGTCATCTGGCAACAGCTTCACACGACATGAAAAGTCTAGTGTGTGGTTATACTGTATAGAATATACTCCATAATGGTTAGAATTCATTTGGTGTATAAGAAAACTTGTGAACACCGTTACCAAACCAAAATCACTATGTATATGGTGAACAGATGTCGTAACATCTACATCCTCCGACCTGTTAATCTGCAACAGGAACGAGATTGAATGATGGATTATTATTAGACATGTAATATCGTGAATTATTGTGTGAGTTGTTGTATTTTGCAATCAAGGGTAATCTTGCATCACAGTTCTATATATTATATAACATTTAAATTCAATACAGTTGATATTCATCGAGTAACTTTCATACATCCGAGGAAGATGTGGTATATAAAACTGACATTAGAAGTCAGTATCGGGTAGTGACACTTAATAGTGGCAAGGTCTGTAACCGCGGCCCCGTTTGCGACTAAAGTACGCTAGTGCACTTTGCAAATACACAATGCATGTACACATTACTAACATTCACTGAAAAAGAAAGTCAGCACAATGTGCTGGAGATGGTAATGCACAAAGGCGGAGAAATGGAGAGTGTAGTGTTTCTCGAATTACGTAATGTTTTATCATATTTGATATATCTTGTTGTTTTGCTAAATGAATCAAACGGGTATTCACAACCACCACGAAAATAGTTATGAAAAACTGTTACCATAGCAGTTATCACAGTATTCAGGTTGGATTTAAATTATGCAGGTAAATTCGTTGCACTGCAAATCAAAAGTCACATATAAATTGAAATAGTTTAAACTACTGACCAATTTCCCGTCTTTAATGAGTACCGGATTCATATAATATGTTTGGTTCATCTTGTTTGGAGAACATCCATTCAAATCTAACATTTTCCTCTCTAGTGAAAGTGGGTGTGTGAAGTGTTCTTCACATGCATGTATAAACCACCCTTGTGGTCGTTTTCTTATGATGTGTGGCTCTTAAATAGTGAAACAGAAATAGAAAAATGGGTTGTTAAAAATGAAAGTGTCATTACATCAAAAGACTAATATCCCAAACATTGAATTCGGATGAAAATAGAAATGCAAATCACAAATTTGTTTCTTTTGTTAAAGGGGAATGATGAGCAATGATGAGCAACAGTTACTACTGAGTATTTTTCGTCATTTTTGTTTCCAAAACGTTACTTATATTTTATCATTCACTGTCACATGTCTAAAACCCAGCAGCATCTGATAAAATTCCTACTATTTCATTTTCTAAAAGGAACAATACATTATAGAACAATTTGTTAAGAGGTAGAATAATTTTGATCTGTAACGTTTGGTCCCTTTCTTTTTGACCCGGGCGCATTTTTCTTTTTTTTTCAAATTGGTAAAAGCATTCATTTTCTTTCTATGACCTTGCAATAAAAACAAGTTAAAAATAAACAAAAAGAAACTGTAAGAGTTAACGTTAAAAGACAACCTGCTTATTAACTAAAATTGTGCCCTACTCTTAAATTCTAACAAGACCGTAAACCCATCCTTAGGGGATAACTCACCCGCCTTTTTCAACACCACAGTTCTTTCCTTTATCCAAATTATTCTCGTCCAATTATGTCGGGGAGCAAAATAGTCTCGTATGCACGTGTATGTCCCAAGGTCTTCTTCCGTTAGATTGGAAATGGTTATCTGTGATATCAAGTACATGGAACGTCCATTTCCAGATGATGCAAATACTACCTTATGTGTTATCTTTAATCGATCTGTATCATACACCTGGAACACAAGATAGTCCATGTTGTAACACACCCAATCCATTTCCTATATTGTAATTTGTCAATATGTGGTCCCCTGATATGTAGAATTTTCGTACTGTTCAAAGCAACTGATGCTTTTATCGGTCAGCAATTTTTCGTGACGAAGCCTTCATGCGCGCGCATCATCAGTAGAAACAGATGACTAATGACGTCATTTGCGCATGCGTACAAGTGTGCATAGCAGAGAGAATATGGCGTCACCTGCTGGTGAAGCAGACACTAGCGTAGAGACTTCTGAAGTCAAACTTGCCACCCTTGTGTCAGAATGAATAAAGTTGGTAATTATTAAATGAGTAAACTATTGAAGATTCCTGTGTTGTTTTTCGAACTATACCTTTACTATGGTCATATGAAAATCATAGGGTGCACATGTACCATATACTTTGTACAGCTTTACAATGTGGTAAATGATGTGTTGTGTCATAAAACATGTTGACTGATCACAATGGCAACATCATACGCCAGTTTCCCTCGGGCTTGTGGGTCACCCCAACACAGACTGTTTTCCTTGGGTCTCACCCGCGGGAAACAGCCTGTGTTGGGGTGACCTACAGTTCCTCAAGGAAACAGATGTATGAAGTTGCCATTGCGATCAGTCAACATGTGTATAATAGTACTTGTTAATTAACAAGTAACCTTCTGTGATAGTTTGATGAAATATGTAGAGACACCACTAGTAAACAGCCAAAAAGAAATTCTTATCTTTTTCTTTTAAATGTTTTAAAAACATAGTAGGGTAGCAGGCTTAATGTAGGGTTGGTCGTCTTATCGGAAACACACGTGTATATTACTTTTATTTGGCCTAAATGTAGAGTTTCCCCTCCCTCTTGGTGCACCCTTTTTGCTCTATCACACCTTTGAATCGCCCTTCTTCCACCAAAGCCTATCCATAACCAGGCAATCAGGTCCACAATTACAATCAAATTGAACAGTTTCTCCCTCAAGAGCTTCAATTTCTGGAACAAAGACAAACTCAGTGCAATCATAGAAGTATTATACCAAGGATGACTACTTCTAAAGATTGAAATGTCACTCTATCATAATATAGGTAAGCATGTCACTTCTGCAATCTGATTAAAATCTGATGAAGTAAAAACAGCTAGATGCCTTTATTTACCTCTATATGTCCATCATTTTACTAGTTGTAACCTGAGTGTCAGTTTTCGATCAGACAACCATAATATATCAATTGAAAATTGTTAACATACAATTAATGGTCGATATTATCAATAAGCAGTACAGAAACAGGTTGATCTTGAAATAGTGATCGCCGTTGAGAGCGCTGTTGTTTTGGTGTGTGCCCCAAAATGAATTTGATTTTATTTATCGTGTATACATCTACGAAAATAGGTTTACCCACAGGTGATGAGATACAACATTAAAAAACATATTCCAGTTGCAGCTAGTGCAGCTTTAATATCACAATCAAGCTTACCATTGGTGTGTCCAGTATTGTCAAGTAGTGAAGTAAAACAGCCTAAACAATAGTGCCATTTATAAAATAGTTGACACGACTCTCTTGATTCTGATCGAACTGGTACATCATCGTTGAATTCTTTCCAGAAAAAACCTGTAATAGTTATAACAGTACTGTTCCTGATTTCAAGTGTGATTATGGGACAATTCAAATTCCTGTCTGTCTGTCTGTCTGTCTGTCTGTCTGTCTGTCTGTCTGTCTGTTCCTCCGTTTGTCTGATTTCACCATTAAAAGGAGACGAACTAAGGGGGGGGATTTTTACACATCGGTCCTTGGGAAAGGCGGGTCATACTTTAGAAAATGGGATAATGGGATGGTCACATTTTACTTCGACTCATTATATTGTCAAAATTTGCATGTCAATTAAATCGCTGCTGACAATCATGTAGTGAATGAATTGTCAGGCGTAATGTGAGGAGAGAAGTCACAGTGGGTCTTACAGGAGTAAAACGGGAACAATTGGGCAAGATATTTGGGATATTATTGTGGAAATGTTGACTTCGGTCCCGACAATATCAGGAGTGTGCCCATCTAGTTTTTGGGAGCTAATTTTCTAGTCTTCAGATCAGGCAATGCGATCCAAACACATGTATTGAATAATGCAGTGCCGATTTCACACAAATTCACTCCGGTGGTCGTAGTTGGGAAATAGCAAATACCTTTAAACTTTCAACGTCCTGGCAGAGGTGGGATTAAGTCTTTAAACCATTGATTCTGGGACGAGTGTCATTTTGCATGTCTAGCAATATTTAAACCATGAAATATTTCAACAGGGGAGGGTTATGTTTAGAGAAAGGAATTGCGGAGATACTTCAACAGGGGAGGGTCAAGTTAGAGAAAGGAAATTGAGGAGGGTAACCTTTTAGCATGACTGAGTTGGGGAGGGTCATATTTTACGCAATAACCTGGGCCTGAGTTCATTTCCAAGCTGTAATTACTGAAAGCTCCCTAAAAGTCGATTTCTTTAATTTTGATATTAGTTTACACCAAAGTTTTAATAGTTTCATAATCAGAAAAGTGTGTACACTCTGTTATACAGAAGACATATATCGATCGCAATCGATATACGAAAGGCTAGAATAACCTAAACGACATTTATTGTAGTAAACTGCATACTTAAGGAAATTATTCAAAGTGGTGTGATTAAAAGAGTGGGGGTCAAGTTCTCAAAGTAATCTGTCAGTCCGTCTGTCTGTCTGTCTGTCTGTCTGTCTGTCTGTCTGTCTGTCTGTCTGTCCTTCTGTCCGTCCGTCCGTCCGTCCGTCCGGCTGGCTGTGTTATCACTATCGCAACCAGATGTAAACTGAATGCATTCCATATGGACTCAAAAGCATGACTTTTATAGATTACTTACCTGTGTTGTTTGAATATGATTGATAGCCAGGTTTAACCTGTACTCGACACGAAAAGTCTAACCTTTGGTCATATTGCACAGAGTATATACCATAATGGTCGGTATTTATCGTGAGAGTAGTATATACTGCAGCGTACGACTTGTGGTAAATAATATCTGTAATTACGTTGATACCATTCGTTGTGCTTATCTAGAGTAAAAATAAAAACATGGAGAATTTCATATATGTCACGTGATATCTTATACCTTCGTATAAAATTAGATGAATACGACTCAACAACCTCAGTGGTTTTATGTGTACTTTTTGTCGTACAAATGATGTATTTATTTAATGATAACTATTTTTAGAAGGGACGCACGATTATCTCACATCTCACGTTACTATAAAACCTCGCGTGATTGAATCGTTCTAACCAGAATCAGGACTAATCAGTTTGTTTTTTACCAGTGGGTGAATCAGTACAGGCAATTCTGCTAATTGCTTAAATGATTGGAAGGTGCAAAGACCAATCAGGGTGACATATCGTGTTTCACATAATACAATCTTTAATCTTCAATTGAGGATGAATCTCACTTTTTATTTCACTGTTCATTCTATCAGGATTTAAGAACACATTTTTACAATACTATACTTGAGTCTAATCCAAATTTTGTAAACTTTAATGAGACTGAGAAATGGAACTTTATAATGATCAATATGCCTAGAGCAACTTGTAAATTTATTCACAAAGCTTACACCAGAAGGTGTAATCATCTTTATATAACAATGTAGTATGTTAATTTTCTTTACTTGGTATGACTGTCCTCTTTGCACCCCTTATTTTTAAGTGCTTTATAGGAGCAATTCAGTTTTGTAGTGACTAATAAGCCCGGTGGGCTGGGTGATGTGTTTGCTTTCTGATATTGTTATTGCCAATTTGTAAAATGTATATCACATGTCACTATAATAAACAACCTTTACTAATACTTTAACCTCTCAATTAAGAATACAAAGTTTTTAACACAGCATTGATTACGTTTTCAGTTTTTAACAGTTCTGTTATGAACAGGGCCAATGTTACTGGTAACTGTCCAGGGCTATTTTTTCGGTAAAGATGTTTTTTCAACGGCCGGGTAGTCACCTACATACATTTAGTAAGAAAATATTAAGCTTACTAACAGGAGTGGGCGAAACGGCTCAGTAATTACAGGTTAAGGGGAGGGGGAGGGGGTAGCTGGGTGGAAATCAAGTCCGGCCTCTTGCTGCAAATGACGGTCACCGTGTCTCAATGGTATAGGTCACAATCCTACCAATGCACCACATTGTTCATAGCAGTAGATGTTGCTTGAAGATTTGTTTGAAACGATATAAAGAATTAATACATTTTATATTGACTGGGATGTCATTCCAAATTTTTGCACCCGGAATAGAAATAGTAATTTGACCTGGGTTTGATCTGGCATGACATGGATATAGATTTTGATGTAAGCAGAATGGAGTATCATAGTCATGACTCTGTGATAATCATACAAAGAATGCGGTGATTGTTGGTGGATCAAACCATAAATAAAAGAGTATACTGAATATTTGAATGAACAGTTAGATAATATAATGAGTCAAATTGAAATGTGATCTCCCCTAATTCCATTTTTCTACAAAAAAAAATGGCCCAGAGAACGGATATGTTAAAAGTGACCCCCTAATTCCCCTCCCCCTCTTGTAATTATTAAAGGCCCCCTGATCGATCCATATGAACTACTATGGTCCTACGACATGTTGACCCGAGTCAGGTGACCTTTTGCCTGTTTACTTCGCTGTCGAGATACATCGCTAGCTGGTCGTATCGAGGTCGTATACAGACAATAAGGAGACACGTATATATTAATATAATGTGTTATGATCACTTCCCATGAATGATTTACATCTCAGTGTGTGGAAACATTCAGTCGGGCGAGATTTCACGGTCAAGCGAAATGCCAGTTTTATTATTCGCAAAACCAGTAAAAACATCACAAATAAATAAATATATAAATAAATAAATAAATAAACCAAACTCACGACCTCACTAGTCTATCAACAACTATATCTATACGCTTACCTCCTTTCCATCTTTTATCAGAATTGGTTCGAAAGTGTCGACCTGGACATGTTCTGACTCACTTTCATCAAGAGGCATAGTATTTGTCCCACTATTTCTATGTCTCCTCTTGAGTTGAAGTGGGTGTACAAATGTTTCGCATGTGTGTACAAGTGTCCTACCAGGTCGCATTTTTACTGCAGTTGGTTCTTTTAACATATAATGGAAATTGTAACATTATCAATATATTATCAATTGAATACTACATGCAATATTTCATTGTAAACTATCAACAAATGTGCATTTGTAATTGTCAGCGGAGTCGGTAAACATAATTATGTAATATTCCTCCCTAAAATTCTAACCTGTCAAAAAATCACACTTCCCTACTGTTTCAATTTATAACATGTTTATCAAAATTACTAAACTATTCAAGAGTAACCTAGTGGCACAAAACACAAGTAAATATCATAAGTCATTGTATCACGATTAGGTGCTAGTCCTGGTCTTGGTACCGGTAGCGGGCTGACCGGTGCTGGGTAGAGAAAGGACAAACCAGTTTACAGAAGAAAACATCACTACATGTATTGCTAGGAGTCTACGACTTACGTTGTAAGGCAATGGTCTGAGGGCAAATATATCATTCATGTACATGCTTAGGAATAGACATTATGACTGACATCGACAGTCACTCACGTGCTTTCTTTAGTATAATTGTTCGGATAACCGCCTTTTTTGGAAAGCTTGATGACGGATGCATGCATGTATATGCGCCAAAATCTTTCTCAGTAACATTGGTAATAGTTATCCTTGATACTTCATGAAAACCATTGTAAATCATTACGATTGGTGTCACCTCTAATGTCTCTGTGTTATACACCTGTAATTATAATAAGGTATAAGATAACAAGTTAACAGTTATTTGTGGTCGATCAGTTATTTGTGGACGATCGTAGATAAACACTTTTTGTTAAATGAAACGCACTATTCTTTTTATACATTGCATTGCATTTTATACATTACATTACATTACAATACATTACATTGCAATGCATTGCATTACAAAACTAGATGTACTTACGGCAACACATAACACTAACAGAACAGAACAGAACAAACAAACAAACAAACAAATAAACAAACAAACGAACGAACGAACGAACAAACGAACAGACAAACAATCAAACAAACAAACAAACACACAAAAAGAGGCAACAAGACAGTTTGGAAAAAAATTACAAATCAATGTTCAACAGAAGCAACTACTTCGATTAAAACAAATTCATAGTTTTTTCCTGAGTTTGTTCTCACTTTCCAAAAGTAAATTCTACTGACCATTTCTCTATATCAACAAAAAACATCAGTAAATATTGTTAAATCTGGTGCAATATGGAACACACTATTCTGCAGTTGAAATGTACATTCGAATTACTAAATTCTGCTATGGATGAAATACAATCTATTAATAGTAAAATACCTTTGATTTGTCCTTCATCCATCGAAGTCTTCGTCCACACGAGGAATAACATAATTTCACCATACAGTCAAACTGAACCTTTTCACCAAGTACTACTTGTATTTCTATTTGTACAAAGACAAACCAATGAACATGTATTGATAAATATTTTTTTTCCAGTTTATATTTTTTCTGTATTTGGGAACATTTCTTGGATGATTGCCTTGTGCATGTCAACATTGTAGAGTATCACGGTAATCAGATACAAACTGGATACAATTTCGTAAAGTTTTTAATATTTTGACTACCTTTATAAATAGTATTGTTTATTCAGGTAATGTTATACTTGAATGTTTATTCCCCTATTATCAACATTTAAAGAGAACACAAACTGCTCAATTGCTGTAAAACATATTTTAAGAACAGTTGCATTGTTTCTTGTTATGTATGTTGTTTGAAATAGTCTACACAACTTGTCACCCTGTGTAACTGACAGATAGCAGTTTTCATGGTTCGTTTTACTGTGATTTCCTGTTCAGAATCGTTTTCATACAGACAGCACTACTTCATTGTAAATGTCATATATATATATATAACAGACTCCGGTATCAAAATTATTCTGAAGATAGTGTGTAATTACCGCTTTTGATCGATTAATGGCCGCTTTTTGTATTTACCAGTGGTATTTTACCATTAGTTCACAACATATGTGACCTGGGTATGTGACAAATAGTCAAATACAGTAGTATTATCAGTAGTAATGTCAACACGCATGCGTGAGACGACGCGTTTTCAAGGTCTGGTGAATTTCACGAAAATACTTGTCGGTCGTCATGACACTTATTCACACAACGAAAAACTTTTTGTGATGTATGCTCAAACAACGTATACGTATGTAATAGACACTCTACAGCCTTGGGAGCGTCGCAAGCAGCAATTATATATTGTTTCGTGCTAAAGCGACAAAAATAAATTATCGCCATTTTAATGTTACCTTTGGTGGGTTTGACGTTATCATCAACTGGAGTGAAACAATTGACACAGACGTGCCATTTCATCCTTAGTTCATCAACGCTAATATCTCCATACTTATAATCAAGCATATCACTCGCGGCATCATCATATTTACACCAGTGATAGAATCCAGTAATGTTCAAGCCGGCAATCGAAACGAATGGACAAAATGTTAATAAAGCAACGAATACGAATTCCATTGTTGGTTCTGCGAGTCTGAGTTTAGGTGTCTGTGTGTCCCCGTTCGCTGGGTGTGGTAGATAGGGAGCGTTCATATCATTTTACCTGGTCGGGGCAGGGCCGGTAAAAATTCATTTTGGTCATCGCAAACCATTTGACCACCCGGCCTTCCAGCTCTTTACAAATCAGCCTCAGTGATCAAAATTTACCAATGACACAAAAACCCTCAGGAGAGGAAACCATTCAAAGTAAATAAATCGTAGAATCATATCTAATGCCAATAACAAAATAATTTGTTGACAATCTGTCTATAAGTCTCTCTCTGCCGTACATATGATTTTGACATCATAATCTCCATTTGAATACTACAAAAAATCTGCAGATATTCACAGCTGTAGGGACTCTCTAAGGGCAACTGTTATAGGGCTCAGTTTAGTACTTCTGAGAAGCGGCCAGCAGAAGCAACTAACTTAGGTAAATTCCAACCAAAATTGTAATTATGAAGTTTGATGTCCAATAATGAAATGTATGAAATAATCCCCAAACTTAAAAGCAGACACCCCAACCGACAAAACCACATCGTGTAGCCATCCATGTTAGTATAGATCATCACACACCTGTACATATTATATTCTTTACAGGTTTTGAATACTGGCAATATAAACGTCTTTATTTGTGACGTATCCAACACAAGGGTCTCCACCCACTCCTAACTACTGGACACTCATATCTCACGGGTTATCCCTGTTATATTGACGCGTGTGACGTCATCGTGGACGACGCCATATATCATCGTCGTTAACCTCAGCGAACATCCAAGAACCCGTTTGATTCACATACAAGAGACAAAAAATATGGAATATACTCCAGGTTGTTCTACGTCACGACAACGCGTGTCTGCGTCATCGGTTCTGCTGTGTTCGAAATATGAGTCAAAACGTTCAAAATTGCCATTACTTTCCCTGCGGATTTTTATTGATATTACTGGCACTGGTATGTCAGTATTCTCCAATTATTTTCCTCATTCAGCCGGAAAATACTCGTGACCTAAGGGTTGTCGACTCGTAGCTACAAAGGCCCCTTAGGTCACTCGTATTAAGAAAAATATTGGGAACATATATATTTGCTAAAAATCATCTACCTTTCTATCTATAATTACTTTGCCAAGTTTAGGTCTTTGTGTCGTCATTATTACTTTCTGTTTATTCCAGGATTAGTGTATCAAATGTCTTTCACGACACGGCGCATCTAATACAGTGTGTATGGTGAAACCCCTGCACTTCAAAATTGCATTATTTTATGGGAATTTTAGCCTCTTGTTACTATCGATCTTCTATTTCACCAGTACTCTACCATGTTAGAGACGCGTATGCTTTGGTTCTAGCTTAGGCAGTTGTTTAGCTCATACGTTGGAACTTGGAAGCATTTTTTCTGTCTTGATTTGGTTCACATTTTTTCCGAAATAATACAGTTTACTGTAACTCTTGGCTGGTACGTTTCGGACGGTGCTGTAAAGAGCTAGAGGCCTGTGTCTTACGACGTTGCATTTCTTTCCCCATTGTTTGGCCTGCGACACTTTTTATACGTTAAATTCTCCTGCCCCCGGAAATCAAATGGTCTACCTATTTACGTGCAGTTGCGTACTAACGGAGGTCAACAAACTTCTTTTCATGCCCGTGCCGTGTAACAAAAAGACTATTAACCTTAATACCTATGCAGCTAAGCACCCTTAAAAATAGACACTGCCGTTACACAATTATCTCCAAAATGGCGGAAAGCAGACGTCCGTACGTGTGCACTCTCAGTCCAGAGACCCTGGAGAAGGCTATGCGTGAATTGAACGAAGATCCAGAAACCAGAAATCAGAAAATAGACGAGTTGAGAGAGAAGTTTAGAAAGGAGAAACCGGAAGTTAAACTACCACCTGAGGATGCATTTTTACTACGGTATTTGAGAAATAAGAAATTCGATGTCGATAAAGCGTATAAAATGCTGCTACACTATTATGATTGTCGACGAAAATATCCACAACTATACACCAAATTTTATCCCTCGGCTTACAAACACATTTTTGATCTTGGTATGCAGAAAATATGCCCTGAAAGGGACAGCGAGGGACGTCTTATCATGCTCGCCCATTTAGGTGAGTATTATACTTGTTCATGTCGCGTCGAATAGGTATGTGTATGGCATAGTTCACGGCCTCGCTGTGAAAAGACAGCTGTGGCACACTACATACACGTACGTGGTTTTCCTATTGTATTGTGGATAGCGATTATCTTCAATAAGGTCCAAGTCCGAGTATTGCACAACGTAATTTAAGTACAAAAATACGTCATCAAATGCGATTAATAGTGTGATTGTCAACGTAGCGGAGTTTTGTTGTTGTTGTTGTAATTATACCCTTTACCTATCAAGCCTGTAGCATCAAACAATACCAGTCAGTTGAGAGCTCATATTCTATTCCAGGACCATGATACTAATGCAAAATAATTACGTCATTAGGTATTTATGAATATTCAAAAACTATTGTTGTATGAGTGAGAGTATTTTTGAAATATTCATAAAACCTAACAACGTCATTATTTTGTATTAGGCCAAACAAAAAAGTTGTTTGGTTCCGGTTTACCCGACCCCACCTAGTTTTTCACGCTGACACTAAACTTTATTTTTACGTATTCGAGAAAAATAGTAATAAAATCGCAAAAATCGTGAAACAGTGGGTGGGTGCGGAAACTGACATCGACTTAAAAAGACAATATGAAACTATTCTTCCAATCTGTAGTGACTGTGCATCTGATAGGAAGAAATAAACAACACAGAGACCATTTGGAAAACAATGGAAAACCTGAATTGGACACTTACACATGGAAAAAAATATAGTAAAATAAAATAAAAAATCTACCTACCCCACCTATTTTAAAATCAAGTTGAATGTAATCGGAACCACACAATTTTTTTTACGCCTTATGATCATCGTGGAATGTAATATGAGCTCACAAATGACTGACAGTATATGCTAATGCCCTTCAAAGCGTCGGGGGGGGGGGGTTATATGTATTTCCTATTAGAAAAAATATTAGTGGAGTTCGCTTGACAGGTTTACATGAAATCTGTGGGCTTCGTCGCTGTCGATGATACCTGTCGTGTAGTACTACTCATTATCATTAGTGTGAATCAATTTGACAATGTGACGGTATGTAATCGAGTTGTGGTGTATGTAATGGGTTAAGACCACAGTCACTTGTGAGCTAATATTCCATTCCAGGATGGTAATATTCTAGTCTAGGATGATCACACTACAACATAATGACGTCATTATAGGTATTTACGATATTCAAAAAAAATACCGTTCCGGTTATTGTTCCGATATATACACGGCAACGGTATTTGGCAAAATACTAGTAATATCATACCAGCTAGCTGCAATATCATATATAGAAAAATAAAGTTTGAACATACATATTTTCAGGGTGAAACTATTTGAGAGATTGCAAAAGAATTAAATGTTATGAATAAAAATATTACAAGTATCACGATAAAGTTTGGATAACTGCAAGAGAGTTCTGGCAGATCATTATACCATCTAAGCCTTCAAGCTATAAAAGATAAATAATTCTCTGTTTGAGAAACTGCAACACAAATTTTACTTAACAGTGTCTATACCCCTTGCGAATCCTGGGTTATTTTGTGGTATACAGTGAAAGTTCGTGTTGTGACCATGCTAAAAGCCTAGTCTCGGTTACCCAGACTGTCGCCGCTGGGGCTCTTCTCGTTTGGGTAGGTCTCATAGGCAAAGCCTACAGCGGCGAGAGTCTGGGTAACCGAGACTCGCTAAAACCATAAACATTAGAAGAGAGACCCTACTGTCTAACATAGCAAGCCAAGTCAAGTCACAAACCACAAGTTTAGTCTGGAGATGGAATCCGAGAGACAGGGCCCGGACCATACCAAAATTACGAGCAGAGGTTTATTACGGACAGACGAGTTGGCGTGCGTGCGTGCGTGCGTGTTTGTGTGTTGTTTATAGCATGTAACTGTTGTGTACTATTGCGTTCTTACTATTATGTATTTTGAATAAATTATGTTCTGTTTTGTATCACAGGCAACTATGATCCTGATCGCCACAGTATCACAGATGTATTTTCAGCCTCATTAATGATAATGGAGAAAGTACTACAAGATGAGGAAACTCAAGTAAATGGCCTGGTCATAGTTGGAGACTACGAGGGACTGACTATGAAAATGTTTACTAAATCTGGTGGTCCTGCTACATCAAAAATGGACACGGATCTCTTTGTGGTCAGTGTTACTCAGTAATCGTAATAATTACGAATATCATTTAATATCACCATTCCAAGTGATTCACACGTGTTTTTTTTTTTGAAAGAGTCGACGTTTCTCAATCTCTCTAATTTTAAACTAACATGTTTCAGTAATACTATAGTCCTTAGCTAACCAGTTCCGGCCCCAAACCTTGTTCAAAAATCCGTCCCAGATAAACGATACATGTACATCGTCGTAACCACAAGCCTTTTTTACGGCACCAAACGTGCTCTGAAACGTACTCGCCAGAGGCTTTCGTTGCATCAGCAGGCTTACCATCGTCGCAAAGTATTGGCCTCTTTACGGCACCGTTCAAAACGAGCTCGCCAGAGGATTTCCTTGCGTCAGTAGCAATATGTGTTGTGGCTTGCAAGAATGTATATTGATTACTTAGTCATTACAGGACGGTAAAATCGAGTTACTTTGGAACGGTAAGTTAGAAACGAATGTGATGTTTCGATCCATCTACTACGGACCTTCATCAAGGTCCATAGTAGACAGATCGTTGCATACATATTTCTGATTTACCGTTGCAAAGTAATTATTATATTTCACTATCCTGTTGATTTTTGTAACTAAGAACAATATATTCTCCAATCATTAGGCAAAAAAAATGTCTGTTTTTGATATTCAAACATAACTTCATAAAATAGAGTAGATAGGGCGAGGTTTTATTTTACATTACATTTTATTTTCTCTAAATACTTTCATCCAAAGACAAGAATACTCATTGGTCACAATACTTTGGTAAATTGATGAGGTTTAAGAGAACTAAATGACGATAATTAATATGTGATTAAGAAGTAGACAAACGCAATATGTAGACTGTAGTGTTATAGGCTGAACTGACATCGCTTCCCTGTAAAAAAAAAAGTAACTAAATATATTTTGGCAAGAAAATGTACAAAGAAATAGAAGTTTTTGCATGTAAAAGTTGTCTAGGGTCGTTGGCTTAAACTATGGTCGGTCGGGTTATCAGAAACACACTATCTTTTTATTTGACCTTATTGTCTTCTCATGACTCTGTTTTCTCTATTTTCCCAGAATGCACTGCCAATCCGATTTAAAGGTATGCACTATATTCGGCAGCCAGACATTCTCAAAACTATTTTCGGCATGATTCGCCCTTTCATCCCTGATAAGCTGTATAAAAGGGTAAGTTTTTTGTGGTCTTCCACATTCAGTCGTTTTAATTACTCAGATCGTGAACCATTACCTCCATCTTTTGGTGAAAAAGTTTGATTCTGAAATCCCCGTACTTGGGTCTCAATCTGTCACTGTGCTGTACTTGGATCTCAATCTGTCATTGAAAGAAAATGTCGTCTGGTGCAACAAAAATCGGACAAACACTATTACATTTTATGGTCAGGCTCAGCAAAAATCATTGTACCTTATAAACAAGTTTATTATTTGAGTAAAATGTCAACTTATATTGCCTACCACTTTACAAAGAGTGTTCTCTTTCTTGAACAGATCCATTTCCATGGCAAAGAGTATGGCACCTTACACGATCACGTCCCCTCCTCCTTATTACCACCTGAATACGGCGGTAGCCTTGAATTCGACTGGAAGGAGTGGTTCAACGAACTAATGCAGAGAGATGATGAATTCGAAATACTGAACCAGTATGGCTTCCCGAACGCTAGTGACTCCCTTGGAGGGCAAGCACAGGGGGCGGATCCTTCACTGGGTCTCGTTGGAACTTTCAAAAAATTGGAAACATAGCACTCTTCGTAGCTTTTAATGATTATTCAAAACGACAAATCCTCCCCCTGGCAGCGATATATGTCACCCACCTTTATCGGAACGAGACATTTACAGTTAGAAATTGTATTACTTGCAGATAATTATATACATGCAAAAAATATGAGAATGGTAAAACTACACAATTTTGCAATATGACATGGAAGTAAACAGGTTAATTTTATCGATAACAATTGAATAACCATTTCTATGAACATTAGTTTATAAATTTGTGTTTTAATTTATGAGTTTATTTCTCTATCATTATATGACTTAATTTGGGGATATTAAGAGCAATAAATCATTTTTTTTTCATATTCCGTATTCTGTTACTGTAACATGTTGTTTTTTTCGGTCGATTTCCCGTTTTTTGTTTGGTTCTTTTGCCTAACTATTTAAATAATATGACATTCAAAAGAGGAAAAAGACAGTAAATTGAACATTCGATCAGTTTGATATGTCAGATCATTCAACCTAACAAAATCTATGTTCTCAGCTACGAGGAAATAAAGCAGACCCACTCTTCAAGGGAGATTCCACTTTGAGCTGGAAGTAATCTAGTGAGTTTACAATTACCCATTTTATATATACACGTCCTTGACACCGTCATATAGCCCATACTTGATACAGGACATTCCATGTTCACACATTAATCGTAAACGAGTATCTTATCAGTAATAATGATTCATGCAACCAAAGAATGTACAAGTGACCTGCGTGGCCTTGTCAATACGAGATGAGTAGTAACAAACCCCTTAGGTTACGAGAATTTTTGCGATTGAATGAAGAAAAATGTTAGGAAAAATATATTCAAACTTCGGAAATGTGGAAAAAAATTGAACGTTTTGACCCCCGGTCCTATTTTGAAAACTGCCGTACCAAAGACGTAGATTCGTCTCGCATTTGACGTAGAAATATCAGGGTATAAATTCCACATTTTTAGTCGAACGTGTTTAACTTAGTTTGCATGGGGAATGAAGAAAGTTCTGTTTGCAATATTATATCCACAAAAATATTCCAAAATTAATGTTTAATATATATCACGATTCTACTTATCTTTCCCAGAATGCAATGCCAACTCGAATTAAAGGTATGCACTATATTCGCCAGCCGGACATTTTCGAAACCATTTTCAGCATGACCCGCCCCTTCATCTCAGATAAACTGTATAAAAGAGTAAGTTTTTTAATTTGTTAATGATACCAGTGATGTTTTCACACAAGAGAGTTTTACTTTATATTATCAGTTATTTTAGTACAAAATGGCTTGATTTTAGACCAGTATCTCACCCTGCCAGAAGATAGTTGAAACTAGAAATTAGCTATTACTATAGACTGTGAGATACTACGTCGTGCCGTTCTGCCCTCATCGGCCTCCTCTCACCCCGTGGGAGGGTTGACCGATGTGTGGGGGCGCCCCATCACGGCCTTACCTTACAGACCAATCATTACGATGGACCATGCAGAATCTTTATTTTCAACACATTGTCTTCATTTTTTAATTCTTCGATGTGTTGCCGTTTTTTTTTGTATTTTATGGTGTATTGAAAACTTTTTGTAAATGCAATATTTCAATTTTTTTCAAATGGGATAGTAGTATACAAGTACAATTATGCGGTAGATATCGGTACATACAAAACAACCCAAGTTTTAGCTATTTATGCGAAGCTCCAAGGACTGTGAGAGAGTCTAGTTGTTATCCTCAAGAAAATATCATACGAATACTGCAACTACAAACTTGTATCAATACACACGACACACTGTACACGGGAACTCGCAAAATGCCTTATTTGTTTACAAATTTTTCCATTTTTTTGAAATTTAATAATATATTTTCCCTACAAGTATTAAAGTAATCATTTGAAAAGCTAGTGTCTTTTTTCTACATCAATTGTAACTGTTCTTTTGTTGGCTTTTAATTGGCAATCTTTACTATACCTATCTTATTAATTATTAATGAGCGACGACCCTTACAGAACCCCTTGTAACCAGTGGAAAGAGATGCTTTCAATAAATATATGTAAACAAATAAGGTCTTTTTCGAGTCCCTGTGTATAACCTTTTCAGGTACAGGTAGGGGAAAGACACTCAAGTCACAGCGTTTTTATATTTTGAGCCTGTCTACGAAATACTGTGTGTCCCAAGTCTATAGAATTAAGATTTGATACGTCGTGTCGTTCAGGCATAGCTAGTCTTCTGTATTATCCTGCCTGATAGTGTGGTCCCACGTAATTTTTCACAGACTACAGAGTACGTAAATTTGAATTGCCTTAAAAAAAGTTTCTTCATCATACAGAATATGTACTTCCTTTTAACAGATTCACTTTCATGGAAAAGAATATGGCACCTTGCATGATCACGTCCCTTCCTCCATGCTACCAACTGACTTCGGTGGTAGACTTACGGATGCTGATTTGAACTGGAAGGAGTGGTATAAGGAGCTGATGCAGAGAGATGCAGAATTCGAGAGACTTAACCAGTATGGGTTTCCAAAATCTCGTGACACTCTTGGAGGGGAAGCTCAGGGGGTGGATCCTTCTCTGGGTCTCGTTGGAACTTTCAAAAAATTGGAAACGTAGCACTCTTCGTTGTCTTTATTCATTTTTAGTAATAAATGAAAATTCATTCCGTAGGATACAACATAATATAATCTATGTACTATAACAGAAGGAGACAATGACAGTTTTAAAGACATGCAATATATGTGATTTAGAAAATTTCAGAACAAGCTTTAGCCAGGATACGATTTGTGTCACCTGACAATGAAAAAAACGAGAAAATTTGACAAGGAAATAGAATGGATGATTATTCGATAACAATTAAACAACAGTTTTTATAAATATAAAGTTATTTTGCTTCTGTGAGTATGTTTCCATCATCATGGCTTACACACTTTCGACTTTCGAGTTCCTGTGCTCAGAGCAAGAGAGATCCTCCACGTTATACTCGTTTCATTTATTCAAGCCTGACGAACTTTCTCAAACTAACCATCTATTTACGAGGTTTCCCTTTTTGGCATTCTAGCTGCTGTTTCTGACGATAGCTCTCGTTTCTTCTCAAATACGAAAATTATTCGCAATGACTTAAATTCTTTGTTTGCCGTCCCGGTGTGAGTTTTTACATTTACATTTGGAAAAAAAACGAACACAGAATTCGTTTTTTCTCAAATTTCCGCAGAAGGTCGTATTTCATACTATTGCAAATGGAAAGACCGTTCAAATATCCGCAGTATATCTATTAGTTGCTTATTAGTTCATCAAATTTTGGATTTCGACATTGTCGAAATATTTTTGAAATATACTTTGATAGCATTTTGACAGTTAGAGGGGAAGAGCTTGAAACTGGGATATGTCCCCCTCATGTGGGGGATCCAAAGGGGTCTCCCTCTAGAAGCCCTGGAGGATTTTTACTCTTAAAGCCAATTTTTAGGCTATTCAGACAGACCCTTTCAAGCAATAACTTAATCCATGCTTTACTAGACAGCACCATCAAGTATCAGAAACTATTCTGGCATCATTATTTACATGTAGTAAAGGTCAGCACATCTATTGGTAGTATCATTCATTTGGTAGGGGAGATTTAAGGCAATTTTAGACTACCTTGGCAAACATTTCACATCTTTAAAAAACTATCATCTCAAATTAGAATTGGGTGAAAAAAATAAGAAAAGTTTGATACCATTATGACTGTAAAAAGGTTGTTGTTGAATGCTTGAGTGACCTCTGGGGGTGAAGGAGTCCTTGGGCGTTTCCCCTGGCAGATCTGCAGTTTTTTGCTTCTATTAAGGCAATGTTTAGGTTATTCATAGCCTTTGAGGTAATATTTCCAAGCTTCGAATAGCTAACGTAAATGTAAGTTTTAAATGAGTTTCCCATGTCACATAAAAATGGCCCCGTAACATTGGTTAGTGGCATTAATATTGCATGTATAGTAAATAAAGTCACTGGCATGTTAGAGAACTTTAGGTGGTCATACCTAGTGTATAATTGAAACTGGAATCTGATGAGATGTGGTGATTTGTAGTGTCAATAACATGTAGTGTCCAAATAGAAAGTGTATTAATCCCTTCTGACAAGTTCATAGTGAGGAGTAGGGAACATTTTAGATTAACTTCTTTTATAAACTATCTATGAAGATTACCAAATTACGAAATTACGAAATCTTCAAGTTCACTTTTGCCCCAAAGTGCAATATAAGTGAAGCACTGATTGTGAAACAGTCAAGCATTTACATGACATGTTCTGTAACTAGTGTGGTAGCTAGGTAATACATGTATATGTATATTTATAGTTATGCTTGAACTAATAAGTAAGAATTCATGTAAGAAACAGGGAGAAAAACAAATATTTACATGTACCACATTTCAGACAACTTGCTATATGCCATTGTAGAAAAAGGATTTTTTTACTTCTATCACAATCCAAAACACAATGACCCCCCCCCCCATCCACAATTTTGAAAACAGCATGACCCCCCTACTGCCAATTTCAAAAACAGGGTGACCCCCCCCCCCCTCCCGATCCACCGGTCCCCCAGGCCGAAGAAACTGACCGGTCCCTTACATGTAATAATCCCCTGTGATATATTACATGTACTATATAAATAAAACAAATAAATATGTCGGTCGCCTTTCTGCGCATGCTCGTAGGCTTTGATCGACGACAAAACAGGTCTACATATGTCGTAACCTTGTATTGGAAGTATGGCGGAAAACAGACGTCCGTACGTGTGCACTCTCAGTCCAGAGACCCTGGAGAAGGCTATGCGTGAATTGAACGAAGATCCAGAAACCAGAAATCAGAAAATAGACGAGTTGAGAGAGAAGTTTAGAAAGGAGAAACCGGAAGTTAAACTACCACCTGATGATGCATTTTTATTACGATTTCTGCGGAATAAGAAATTCGATGTCGACAGAGCGTATAAAATGCTGCTACACTATTATGATTGTCGACGAAAATATCCACAGCTGTTCACCAAATATAGACCATCGGCTTACAAGCATATTTATGAACTGGGAATGCAGCGAATATGCCCTGGACGGGACAGCGAGGGTCGTCTCGTCATGGTCGGCAGCCTAGGTAAAGTGACTACGTTTAATCAATACGTACATGCTGTGCTTTCTGTTTCACTGGTTGTATTTTTTGTTTGGTATTAAAATGGTACGTGTGTGTACGCACTGACAACCCTCTGTCACGTGACATAGATGACAATCCCATTTCGTTGTGATCAACAACGGTTGTAAACCCTTCAAGTATTTATGACTGATGAACGCAAGCATAACAGTTTGACACGGGATACGAAATAACGCATATATCAGCAGTGTTGGTGTTTTTAAAAATCTAATTTTGTGCATTTTCTCACACAAAACATCAGCCTCAGATATGAAGGACTATTTTTTAAAAAACAACAACAATATTTTAGTCAAGTCTGGGACGGCGTAACGTTTGTATTTAAACTATTTTTGATAACGAATACGGTTTTTTGTGTGTTGCGCTGTTTAAATCTACCAAGCTCTCAGGCAAAAGTTTTTAACAAGGGAGTGTTTTCCCAACCTAACCTGTACATTTCAGCTAGCTGGAGTCTCCAAACAACTAAGGCTGCATTTTAGTAAAACCGTTATATATTTGTGTATACAGGTTGCAAGACAAGGCAAAACATGTCGAAAGTCTGATTTTGTTGCTTCTTTATCTATTCTGTACACGTAATATATACCGGGGCTATCTAAAAGTTGAAATAAGATGAAACAAAGAACAAACAATCATTTCAGAAATACTGTTGTTTGTATAGACCCTCAGCAACTACACTTTGAGGGGGAGTTGACGTGTTGAATAGCTGTGTCTTTGCTTACTATAGTGGCCTAGTGATAAGGAAATCGTTTTCTGAGTCATAATTTATATTCCTCTGGAAGTGTGTTAAAATCGTTTATATCATTTCACATTAAAATAAAGTTACATTCTGCCTTTATCATATAGGAAATGTGTGATAAGTGACGTATCACAACATTTACATATTATCGTATCTGTCTCTTTCAATTTCATGATCATTTACATGTAATCTAATTAATTCTCTAAGTTCAGAGTAATTTATTTACTGCAGTAATTACTCAATGTACATCTGTAACTTCCTTTGACTTTGTTCTATAACACCTGCATTTTGGTCGGTGGCCTTGGAACACAATAAAACCGGCACCACCACCGTACCACCCCCACCCCCACCCCCACCCCCACCACCACCACCACCACCACCACCACCACCACCACGATTCTGCACTTTGTGAATGCTGGCTAACTGCACAACACGTGCACGTTAACCAGACTAAGTATGGTAAAAGTAGTGGTCCAGAGAGAAGATAACGAACAGTTGTAAAATGCACACTTTTTCTGGCAAATGTGAAGGTGACTCATTAACGCACGACTTTGAAAGAATAAGCCCCTCTCCTCCCCTTCTCATTTTTCAATAACTTTGTGTTGTTCTCACTACAGGAAAATTTGATCTCGACCAGTACAGCGTCAATGATATGATGGCAGCGTTTCTGATAGTTACGGATAAAATCCTTGAGGATGAAGAAACCCAGGTGAACGGTTTAGTAGTGGTTGGTGATTACGAGGGGATGACCATGAAAATGTTCACTAAACTGGGTGGTCCTACTACATCGAAAATGAAAAATGACATCTTTATGGTAAGTGTCACTGGTATAATAATACGACCATAGATTTAGCTTTAACCATCTTTCCACCATCTCTGACCACAATATACGAGATTCAACAGTCAACTGTAGCGTGCACAAGCCAAACTATTGTTTGTGAACAGAAACTGTGGATCTTACACCCTGGTCGCTCTACGTCACGACAAGCGGTGTCTACGTCACTGGTTCTGTGATACTCTGAGTATGAACCAACACTTCCAAATCTGCATTGTTTTTCCCGACTTTTTCATGAATTATGCTTTCTTTCACATGACGTGGTATAATTATATGATTCCTCAATACTCTTGTCACTACTCGTCTAACGAGTCGTAGTGACAAGACCCCTTAGGTCACGAGTATTTTCCTTGGCTGAAAAAAGAATGATATTGCGGGATATCATCTAACTAGACTAGGCTTTCTATCGTATGTCTGACAGTGGTCCAGTTTTCAAATTGAAACACTTCTTACTCATTTTACGCTCTTCATATTACGTATCCTTCCCTATTGCTATTTCGATAATGGTCTTCTGTCAGTTTATGTGGTCCGTCTAAAGGTTGCTGTGTAGAATTAATATCCTTTCATGTAAGTTTAGACTGACATTGTTGCTATGATGTCTGAAGGCATTGAGCCTATCAGTGTACAAACACGGCTAATTTAAGTAGCCATATACATGAGGATTGGGGTATTCATTTGAATAATCGGATGTGAAACTTCATAGACCGAGTCCTTGGTTGAAACTCCATAAATTGCAAAAGATAATATAAATGTGTAAAATCTTTGTTATTGTACGTACAATAACAAAGATTTTACACATCTTTTAGTTTTTTGCAATGTATTGAGTTACAAACACAAACTGTGTTAATGTCGTTCTCCACGTTGATTTTTCAAGTAGGAAGCCATGATAGAATTGTTTTACAAATTAAAAATCCAAAATAAATACCAAAACCTCATCGATATGGTCACTTTAAGTCAGAAATGAATCCTATCCTCCACGTCTTCATTTTATTTTATTTTATTTTATTTATTCTTAGAATGCTATGCCACTTCGTATGAAAGCAATACATTACATTCGTCAGCCTGATATATTCGAAACTATTTTCAATATAATTCGGCCAATGATACCTGATAAAATCTATAAAAGGGTGAGTATGTGTCACATGATCATTTTGATGTGTGTTTACACAATTAATTTTACGTGAATACAAATGGATATGGATTATGTTAATTATCTGAAATATGCAAATGAGCTATATGTAAATTTGTACAAATGGCTGGTGATATATCATAAAGCTGGGATCATTTAAAATGTTTGAATATTTACTAGGGCAACGATTTGAAGATTTAGAATATATTCTTAGACTGCCTGGATGTGATAACATCAAATTACATCAAATTGTTTAAAATAAGAGTGCTACTGGACTTTCTTTCACTGAAGTTACACTATTACAACAAAATGATAAGCCTGTAAAAGACGTTTTCGACGCAGACACATACACATTTCTGTTATAGTCCATGTCCTGTGGGAGTAACCATTATCCTTCCAAAGTAAGAGTATTTGTTTTTTATTGCTGAAAATACATACTACAATTTCACAACTTACACCTTTTTAAGTTATGAGCAGTTAGAAGCATATTTGTATTTATATGCCAACAAGTGTAAAACGTTATCACACAGATTTATGAAGTGGTTACAAATTTTTGAAACCGTCAAACAAATGAAAGTAGCATTGCAGTATGTATCAGCTCCACAACTTTTTTTTAAAATGCGTGTTTGTATCAATAGATCCACTTTCATGGTAAAGATTATGGTACTCTACATGACCACGTGTCTTCCAACATATTACCCACCGATTTTGGAGGTAAACTTACGGACAAGGAATACAACTATATGGATTGGTTTAATAAATTACTACAATGTGATGCAGAATTTGAAAGACTGAACCAGTACGGGTTTCCAAAAGCTAGGGATACCCTTGGCGGTCAAACACAGGGGGAAGACCCAACTCTGGGGTTAGTGGGATCGTTCAAAAAGTTGGACACTTAAACATCGTTACTAGACTGTTATTCGCAGTCGTTGAGTCTACTGTGTTTCTATAAGAACACGTAAGGATGACAACTCTACATAACACCTATTCCAACATGGCCGTTGACGTTGAGATTTCAGGTGATACCGTCGTTGAGGGCACTGTTACATCCGGGAAGTCATTATTTAGTGTTAATAAAAAATGAAATATTATAATTCAACATAGCATTCCAAGGCCATCCATTTTAGGTTATCGATAATATATGTACAGATGACTGACGACTTCAAGGCGGTTGTTGATAGACAGAATGTTGTTTTTTAAGATGTACAATTTGTTTGTGTGATTAGAAATAAATAATAAGCAGAATTAGAAAACATATTGCAACGCTACTGACTGGTGATAAAATGGCGACGTCACAATGACGTATCTCTGGGCGAAAATTCTAGTTCATTGCTGACAGAAATGCTTCATGGTTTGTTTTTTACTATAATTGTCATTTCCAGACATCCAGACTGTTAAAACTATAATAATGAATTGAAAGCGTCACCGACATGTACGCATACTTTTTTAAATTAAATTTCTAACCAACTGACCCACCCATCATTTATGACGTTTTACAACGTAGAGGGCGTAATGCCATGATTTGAATATGATACAGGTATGATGAAGCAAATTAATATGGCACATTTTCATATTCATATTTATGTCATATTCGTAATTGGAACACAATGATACAACTTTGATATTACTGACATTTGCACCCATTGTATAAATGTGATCGTCTTGGAAATATCTTCGGAATAAAGTTTTAAAAGTGATATTATATGTTGCAAATCCATGCCTGCCTGCTACTTTCCTGTTATGTCACCCTATTCTCTCTGTATGTGTGGCAGTACTAGTATATGTATGTATGTATGTATGTATGTATGTATGTATGTATGTATGTATGTATGTATGTATGTATGTATGTATGTGTGTGTGTGTGTGTATGTATGTATGTATGTATGTATGTATGTATGTATGTATGTATGTATGTATGTATGTATGTATGTGTTTGTCTGTCTGTCTGTACGTACGTATATATATATATATATATATATATATATATATATATATATATATATATATATATATATATATATATATATATATATATATATATATATATCACTTATATCATGTTGAATGTCGATGTGTTACTGGTGGTTGTATGCCGTTGATGCCTATAAACTTACATGTGCCGTTTGTACCAAGTAAAGTTTATATCAAATTTCATTGAGTTTAATTGTTCTTGTCCCGAAGCCGCTAATAGTGACACTTTAGTGACTTTATAGGATACTAATTAATATGATATTTAACACCATATTTGTGTTCAATAAACGTGTTTTATAAGCGAATTAAATGATTTGTACAGTTTGTTCAATCTCTAGACTTATTTTTTCATATTGTTGTTTTGTCTAAGGCTGGGGTCAGAATTTACGGCCACCCGAAATGGACCCAAGAATTTTCGTAGCCCCCCCGCCCTTCCCGGCTGTACATATTTTAATGTGTAATTATACAGTAGCCCCCCCCCCCCCCGCTTCACTTCAGAGATGTACAGTATGGTACACTACGTTACACACTGTAAATTAACAGTGGAAATCAACTTCAGCGTCAATAATAACATTATTACGGAGAGATTTCTTTACAAATAGGTGTGGGCTTTGCGAAAAAGGTCTCACATTGAGCTGTAACCTGTACTTGGAAATACTTAGCCAGCAGAGTTTGCTCTTTCAATCTTAATTCTAGGCAGAAACAGAATCCCCATGATAACTAGTAGCGAGGGTGTGGGAGGGGTGTCTTCTCCAACGGTAAGCAAAGTTTTGAAAATAAGGAATTTCAACCATACACATTATCGGAAGCCATAGAGTTCTTGAATTTTTTTTATATATAACTTTAGTCGTCCACATAAATTTGAAAATTTGTTGAATGATCGCCACAGTACAAGAGCAGCGCCCTAGTGCCCTAGTGTTGAAGAAGCAGGAGGAAACCGGAGTACCCGGGGAAAACCTGCGTTGTTCGGCAGGGTCAAATTGAGCATGACCCGTCTTACAAAACCACAAAACTGACAATGCTAGCAGGTCAAAGTTGAAAGGTCAGTGTTAGGATATGATCAATAACACTTGACAAATAGTACTTCAAAGTTCGATGTAATGATTTGTTCAGTTCTTTTGGACATTTGTCATTATTTGGGGTCTTGCAAGCAGTCAGGCTATCCAGCTGATTGAAACTCCAGAACATTTCTTGAACATAATGTTTTGAAAATAAACAATTTATAACACTGTAGATATAAGGTAGGTTTGTAGATTCATTATTTGAGTGTGATTGGGTGATCGATTAGTTGACATATTGATTGATAATTGATTGAACACTCGAAGAGCCTGGGGGCCTAAGAATAACATAATTGATGTAAATTTATTCTAGGAAACCTGCTATGACTACGTTTTATCTCTCTTCTAAGTTTACGATGAGTAACCCATTTCTCTAAAAGCCGAGAGGAATCTCCTAATTTTTTATATACACAAATTTCGATAGGTTTATTACACATTTTAAAATGAAATTCATTATAAATAAAATTATCGCCATTTTATTACAAATGTTGGCTTATTACAAATATTACAAAATAATGTCAGTTGTCACTTGAGTGTCTGTCCATGTGGTGGCATATCTATAACATCCATAACTCAATTTTATCCAAACCAGTCATAAATGGCAAACACTATGAGGTCCATATGCAAGTCACTTAAACTTGTTTCATCGCAATGTGGATGCCTGAATACTGTGGTATATAATCCTTGGTGAATAGGTAACTAGTTTGAACGATTAGCCTTATTGTCAAGTAGTAAACGATGTTCTCCATGTGGATCTTTAATTTTGTCTTTAGACGTCATCCAGGTGGACCTACAAGAAAGAATATTTATAGGTTATTTGGCTATTTGAGATGTGTTATATGGTATCAACCGAATTGCAATTCTATTGCTATTTCTAGCCTTTTTATTTATTTATTTATTTATTTATTTATTTATTTGTTGATGATATGGTTCTTGTGGGTTTACTTAAAGATAAATATTCAGTAGTTCTTTATTTTTTGTAAGATTGAACTTACAATAAATCGATCTAAAATAACTTATCACTATTAGCGCAACAGAACTAGTTGCTGGCTATGTAACTCAAAAGTGATGTATTTTCGAATTCACCTGTTTATATTAATGACTTTATGGTCTTCTATTGATGAAAAAACTGATAAACATACTGATCGTGTAACAAAAAAGGCTCAACAGAGAAATTCAATTATTTCCTGATGAAACTCAGATCTTTTTACGTGTAAGACAAAGCGTCCTTCTCAACTGTTTAAATCTATCATTGATAATATGTTGACCTTTAACCTCGTATTCTGGTATGGTAATATGATAGTAACTAATAGATTGAAGTAAAAAGCTTTCTTGTATCGTCCACACAGATAAGAAAGTTACGGGTAACTAACAAAATAATAACAGTCACTTCTATCAGTCGATAGTAGGAAAAAACCGCATTGAGCATACTTAATGAGCAGACACGTCTATTTTACGCACTAACTTCAAAAAGTGTCCCCTTGGGCACTGTCAAAACACGCATGCATAGCAATATGCATCATAATAAGTCATTCCGAATTTCATAAAATATAATTTCATACACAAGCTCATTCAGAAATGCCAAACTCAGAAACTGTACAGAACTCAGCAAATACATCTGGACATTGAAGGACTCTAACAATCGAATGGAGAATCATCAAGATCGGTAAACTGTATTCTAATGTCACTTGAACGATGCAACTAGGCTATTGTTTTCAGTGGTTGTGTTATTTATAATTACATAATAGTGTCAGCAGTGAGATACTAATTCGTTTCTTCCAGTCAGTGTGCAGAATTCAGGGTGGCATATAATTAAGAACTTCTCATGCATGCATAGACAGACACACATACATACATATACACATAGCTGTATATTTATGTTAGTGATACTCACAAATAAGTACCCTGTGCGTCGTCCAAAGTTTCAGGTAAGGGTACATGTAACGTTTCTGGCAGAAGAAGACCTAGGCATCCCGATATTATAAGCAAACCACTCATAATAAGATATGGTAAAATATGAGATATATTGGCCAACAATACAATATATGGTACGGTTGCACCACCAATGTAACCAGTGAACAATGCAAAGCCATACCCAACGTTTCTGAAATATTAATAAAATATTGAATATATTAGATTAGATTTATCATGTAAAATGTACACGTATATGTTCAGTGTATCATAAGTAATGTACTTAAAAATGCACACTTCAAGTATGTTTATATTCAACCCACTTTATGAACAAAGGGTGGCTCTAAAGTATTTTTCTCAACTTCATACCCATAGACATGTTATATCGGTTTTTGAATTAATGTTTCATGAATGTTAATATTTAATATCTGGTTATGGTGATACACAAAACCTCATGTTTCACCATTTAGATTTAGCTACACTTTTGATATGTTGTTCAGCATGACATTTTAAGCAGGATCACTAAACTTTGTGTATAGCCTGTTGCAATTATGTCCCAGTGCGGAAAAAATGTACGACAGATTCACTGTCCTACATGCCAATGGTTGAAGCCACTTTTGAGTGGTTTGATGGTAAGGAGATAGTTTCATTAATTTTTGAATACAATTGTAATGAGAAGATATGTAACGTACATTATTAATGAACAAAAATTATGTACAGTGTGTAAACATGTTTTGCTTTACCTTTTATTCATGGTAATTGTTTGTCATCCATGTTTACGTAACATGGAACGTGTTTGATGAAAAGAAACTTCCAACAACTGTGTTTAGCTGTAGGTTTAACAGATTTATTGCTGTAGGTTTAACAGATTTATATATATATATATATATATATATATATATATATATATATATATATATATATATATATATATATATATATATATATAGGAAAGTGGATAAACATTCAACTATTAACACAGAGATGCCTAGAAACAAGACCGTGTCCACAACAACAACCAAATAAGGGTGTAGGTCTACAATTCAAAGATAACAACTAGGATGGTTAAGTATTCGGATAAACGCTTTATAAGTTAATACATACACTGTGGAGTTGTACTACAACTAAAGTTGTGTATAAATTATTTACACATCTGTAAAGTCAAAATCCAGGTCATTCAATAGTGACACCAGGTATTGTACTATATTAGTTTCTGCAAAAGAACTTCTACCAAGTGACCTTTTATGCAATTCTATGACTGTTTGAAAACCGGTATGTATGGAACTTTAGAAAATGAAACATTGTATAAATTTAATGACATGTGTGTAACTTAAATTTGTATTTTCCAAATCTATAAATAAAAATAGCACCAATGGCATTATTGTAGCACAACTGTACAGTTTTTAAAAAAATGTTTATCCACACACTGATCCATGCTATGTATAGGTGTTCATTAGCAGAATGTTTATCCAGTTACCTATCCAACCCTATTGTTATCCTTTGCAATATTAATGAGTTATTTACATAATTAATAGTTTTGTAGTAATGAGCCTATATCTTAAGAACGCACGCTTTAAATTCAATGTAATTTAGTACATACATTAATGATAACAAAGTGCATGTGTCATAAAGTTTGATAATACCGTATAGCTTGTAATTTTAATGAGTTATTTATACCAATATTTGTCACTTTGATAGTGATAAGAAGTAGATTTTTTTCCGTCCTGCAATGGTAGTATATCCAAATATTGCTTTCTAATACAGAGTCAAAATCATTTAATATGTATGTATACATATAATGGGAATATTGATTAACGTTCAGTATATTTAGTTGTCATGGGGAGGGTCACGTTTTACACAATGGGACAAAGGGGAGGGTCACTTTTTACGAATGGAGAATGGCGGGAGGGCCATGTTTTTTCTTAACAGACCATGTGTGATTTCCTCTGCCCCTTGTAAATACTGAAGTCTCCCTAAACCAACCAGAGTATTCATAGTAACTGAACTAATTCATGGTTGGCATACATTTTGAAAGAATAGCAATCAGCAACATAAAACAATACAGGAAATCAAATAAACCGGAAGCATCATACATAATATGCAAATAATATGCAAAATAAAGAAGCTAGAATTTATAATATTGTGAATAAAATGCAAAATTATACAACAGTCTACAAGTTTATAGTCAACAGGATGCCCATAAGTACATTTATACAGATATAAAGCAATCGTACAGTTCACATATTTTAATTTGCCATCAATATACAGAAAAACCACGATTTTACATCATTTATGAAATTGCTGCAAAAATTACCCTTAATATTGAAAAAATATATTTTTTTTTTTTCAATTGCTCAGATGTGGGGAACACAGTGATATATGTTGGCAAAAATTAACCTGAATTTCACACGAAACCCCAAAATCTGCCATATATGCCCCCGCACTATGAGGTCAGATTGTGTATCCCTGGTGCAGTTAGGATGATCAACCGAATTCCCTGATACATTGCTATTACTGCAACTAAAAAAAGTACAAAACTGCAGAATTTCAATAAACTATAAATGTCTTTATGAAAGTATTTCTGGATAGCACACGAAAACAAAATAATGAAATAGAAGTAGATTTCTGTATAATGTAGCAGCCCGTAGCGTACTTCCATTGAGCTCAAGCTCCAACCTGACAAAATCCAAAAACGTATATAATTACAATGTCGGAACAAATGTCATGTTCAGACAAGGTTTACTTACATTTTAAAACTAAATTTGACATTACATGTGTACATCGCAAGGTTACAATAGATAATTATGGCTTAAGGGAAACCACAGCACAATCTGACCTGTGGATAATCCGTCACGCGGTTACGTAATTTACATAGCCGTCGGACGTCAATATTTTGATACGAGGATGAAGAATGTAGTAGTGCGATGAAACGTTG